>NW_020954636.1:3091724-3289455 GCF_900497805.2 Vombatus ursinus | reverse complement strand
GAAGAAAGAAAAGGAAAGAAAAGAAAAGAAAAAGGGCACAGTGCTCCCTCCACCCCCTTAGTTCCCTCCACCTTGAACTAGGAAGTAACAACAGCCCAAAAGACAGCTCCACCAGAGAGTTGCAGCCACTATGGTCAGGAAACAATGATCTGCTGATCACTTCAGAGGCAGAGAGAAATAATAGCTACGGACGTGGGAGTGTAACTTCAACAAATGATGTCTGTGAAATTGGAATAGAGTGGCAGCAGCAAATCCCTCCAAGAATTCTGAGAGGCAGGAAAGACAAACAATTAGGCACACCTGGTTGCTAGGGCACAGAACCAGGAATGACAAGCCAGATTAGATAGAGACTTTTCTCCCCTAGGAGTATGAGTTTCCCAGGGAGTGATGCCTTCCCTTCCACTATAGTAGACTGTACCATTGTGTATTGGGAGGATGGGGGAAAAGCCTAAGAACAATTCCACTCCTTGATTTTCTCTCCCCATTTCCTTTATTATTTTTTCTAATTCAATGCCTGCAATTTTACTAAAAAGTTACTTAAATTGGTGCTACATCTTTAAATTCTAACTACATATATATTTGTACCTATTTACTTCTTACAGTGTAAAAGTAAACAATGTTCCTATTTTAATGGAGACAATTTGTTTTAGAAAAGTCATCTTGAATGGATCATGAGCTTTATTTAACAATTCTCAACTTATGTGACCTGGCGAGAGCTTAATTTGTCTTGGCCTTCATTACACAAGGCATTACTGTCCATTTGGCAGCACCTGCTGTCATTACAAGCTCAGTACCTAAAAGAAATTGATCTAACTCTAGTTATACGTAAGTATAAGTTAGGACAGATGAGGAATTTTGTTGGAAGAGTAAGCAGGAAGGGATTAGGGAAGGGGGAGAGAAGGTGCCTTGCAAATATAATTCATTTTAATCCCAAGATCATTTTGTATTATGTACTTAGGAAGGACTTTGAAAGGCTTTGACTTGAAAATTTATTTAAAAAAAAACAATAATTTTGAGTCCGGTTAAAGCAACTTGACTAAATGAGTAGAAGAAAAATATAATTTTTCTTTCTTAGAATGCATCACCCACAATAAATTTTTTGTACTAAAACTTTTGCGGGGAGGGAATAAAATAGACCAGCAAGAGCTTTATATTTGCATTGACTCCATTTTCAGTAAGCACATATGTATCATCTCCAACTCATTTCCATGACCTACAGACTGATGCTGGATGGGGTTAGTAAAATATCTTGACTTATTACAGAGGCATAGGCTTTACTGAAATAGGGCCTAACAATCAGAAATAATGCCCAGAAATGAGCCAATGTCCACATCTGTTCTACTTTTGCTTTAGAACCATAAGGTAAGTTTGAAAATTCAGTATTTCCAAGAGCTGTCATATTATATCACAAAATAAGATTTGTTTTGTTTTGTGTTTTAAAGTCAAGATAATCTCAAGTACCTGCCCAGACTTTGTCTACAAATATTTCATCCAGATCTACATGTTTATTCTTTGGTATAACTTGTGTATTTCTAATTGTTAAAATTTTCCAGGTCAACTCATCTATAAAATGAAGGGATTGGACTATGTCAGCTCTAAGGACACACACATAATCCTGACATTTCATGAGTTTACAATACTACTAAATCTCCTGATGCTTATGAGTGTTTTTCCCAAACTTTATCTGAGTTCATATTACCAGTGCACTATCCCAGAGTAATTCCTGGCCATTTCAAAAACATCTTCCTACTGTTGATCACAACTTTTATCTTGTCAGAGTTAAATTTAAGATGGAAATCTACCAACTTGTACTTGATTCCTGATGGGCAGTTGGATAGCTGGGAAACTATTTCTTCCTGTGCTTAATAAAAGAGAGAGCTAGTCAAGATGTGACTTGCATATTGATTATGAAATTTTTATAGTGTTTTGCCGTACATTCAGAAAAAAAAATCTGAAATAAAGAGGTACTGACTTCTCAGATATTCTAAAAGAATTACAACTTCCCCTACAAGTTTACTGTTTGAATCTGAAACTTAATTCAAATCAGAATAGAGGAACATCATCATCTTGATTGTCATCCTCATAGAATACAATTTTGTGGGGTTTTTGCTTTTCTTTTTTACACCTATGATTTCACATTCAAGATTTGCTTTTATTGCTTTAATTACTATTATAACACAAGGAAACAAGATTTAATAAATGCTAGTTGATGGCCATGTCAAAGTCATTAGGAACTGGTTTATTTAGCAGATATAGGATATTTAATGAATTATTGGTTGTAAGAAATTTGTTGTTGCCTTTGACTGAAGGTGCTTGGGTTTGTCCTGAGTATCTGATGAAGTAATTTATTTCAAAAACATTTATTAAATACCAATTTGTGTACTGGATACACAAAAGGACCCCTCACACCCTAGCTTGGTTGGAGTAAATATATTTCTTTTAGGTCTCATACTCTTGACATTACTTGCCCAGGACACATAAATGGCCTGATGAGGCTCCATAAGGTACTTAGCAAAATAAGAAAGGGAGAAATAGAACTGAAGGTCTTTTCCCTTCATTCCTGATACCATGGCAGATCTACCTAAAATCTCAACTTCCAATATAAGTATAGTTACTGGCCAACTAAGATGTTGTGGTAGGAAGCTCTGTTCTCTTTTTTCTCCTATTGTCCATTGAAATTATTTCTTTTCTTATCTCCTTTCTGGTCATCAAAGTGGAAGGGAAAGCAGAGTGATAGAACCGAAAAAGCACTGAATGGACAAGTTCTCAGAAGGATTAATTTAGGCCTCAGTTTCATAACCATCTGTGTGAATTTGAATGAATCAGTAAATATGTCATGACTCAGTTTCCTTATCATAAAATGATGATTTATCCAAACCAAATAATCTATAAGGTCTGCTCCACCTATAAAAATTAAATGAATCTATACTACTAATTAGTTTCTTAGCTAAGTTATATTCTAAAACAATTAGCAAAATTTTACAGTGCCTTGGTTCTTAAAGAGCCAGTCTCTTTTTCCCTTCTCCAACTTTTAAATATACTTGAACATAATTATCCACCAAAGTCTTACTCCACTGGTTCATTCTGATATGGAGGTGAACGTTAATTCTACAGACTATTCTGGGGGGGCCCAATATCCAGCAGGTGTTATTTAAGCTGTGAAGGCTTTGATTATGGGTCCTATAATTGACCATATATCTGGTATCAGATGTAATAAGTAATTATAATAACTAATATTTGTATAACTTACTACATGCTAGGCACTGTGCTAAGCACTTTAAAATTATAAGGCAAAGAGAGTTTAAGTGACTTACCCAGGGTCACACAGCTAGTAAGGGTCTAAGGCTGGATTTGAACTCAAGTCTTCTTGACTCTAGTCTCAGGCCTCTAGCCAGTGCAGCACCTCAACATAAAAGTTAAAATCCTCTTTTTAATATTCAAAGTGATTCATCACCTAGCTCTTCCCCTCCATCTTTCCAGTTTTTTTATACCTTACCCATTCTCCCAAGTACTCTTTGACCCAGTCATGCTGGCCTTCTTCTGTTCCTCCAACAAAATACTCTATCACCCAAATTTTCTCTAGTTGTCACCCATGCCCAGAATGCTTTCCCTCCTCATCTCTGCCTTTTACCTATTCTGGTTTCCTTCAAAACTTAAAAGCCAACCCTCTACAGGAAGCCTTTCCCAATCCCTCCTAATTCTACTACGTTTCCTCTGTTGATTTGTGCTGTAGACAACTTGTTTGCATATAGCTCTTTGCATGTTGTCTCCACTAATAGACTGTGAGCTCCTTGTGGACAGGGACTGTGCTTTGCCTTTCTTTGTATCTCCAGAATTTAAGGGTATATGGGGTGTTAAAGAAGGACTAGCACCTCTGGTGTAAAAGTTTGCTGAGCTCTTTTCAGGGATGCTCATCTAACTTTGGTGTCCAACCAGTCATGCAACTCTAACCTGTGGCTCAAAGAAGTGGTAGCATGCACAGCAGCCACATCCCAGTAAAGCCATCTCGGCAAATAGGCTAAATCAGGTTGAGGGTAAGCAATAGGTCTCAAACTCATGCTTGAGCATGTGAAGACCTCCCCCCCAGTAGAATGGAGGATGAGAACAATTTGGTTCCAATGGCCATGAAGGCGGCTGAAGATGGCATTTGGAGCTTGGTCAGACACCAAAGAAGCCAAGGTCATCCACTGCATCCAAGGCCATCACCAACCATCCTGACTTTTGTCTTGCCACTGAACTTCAATGACTCTGAAAGACATAGTAAGGATGATGGCTTTGTGCAGCTCTGCCTCACTCAAATCCAATTCACTCCTAAGTTGAGATATTACCCCCAGGATGTCATTGGTCTCCTTTGAAAATGAAAAATAAACAATATCTCCAGCACTTAGTATGGTGCCTAGCATATAGTAGGCACTTACTGTTTATAGACTGACTGGCATGAAATAACTAGCCTAAATAAGGCTTAAGGGGATTATTAAAAGGTTTTACACCATGTCAGGATTTGGTCTTTGCTCCACAGTAACTCATAAAGACTACATACTAGATAATGGAGGTGTTGTGTTCTGCATTTCACTGGAGTACCCACAAAAGTGAAACCCCAGATGTTTGGAAGGTATTTACTAGAACAAAATAGTTTACTCATAGCTCTATGCAATTTTATTCCTAGTAGGTGCTAGGGTAAAGCAAAGATGCTAGGCACATAATTAGTTGCCAAAGCATATCACAGAGTTCTTTTTCTCACTGTAACCTGAATGAAACTCATCTTTGAATTTACATCTATTACTGGGTTGAGTGTCAAGTATTTAGATAATAAATGTACCTTATTTAACTAATCCTCTTAGTTGGAAACTTCCAAGGTCATCTGATTCAGTTTTCATTTAGCTAACAGACCACACAAGGCACGTGCATGTTAACACTAAAAATATTTTAATTAGAATCTAAAAATTTAGTAAAATTATAAGAAGACAGTTTTAACATACTCCAGGCATTAGAGTGTCATTGTTGATTAAATAATGAAAGGGGAGTGGAGAATGCCTTCTGAGATTCACACTCTGAATGATTAATAAAAGCAGAGAAAACTGATGGGAGAATTAAACAAACAAATAAGAAAGGAGCCATCTCAATAAGTAAATACTTTATTACAAAGAAAATGTAATCAAAAACTCCTGAGAAAGGTAAAAATGTTACTATGAATTCTATAAGCCCCTGAGAATGACAGCAGAGCAAGTCTAAGAATGTCCAAAATCAATCAAAAGAGCAATCCAACATTTTAGTAAAGAGATCAAAGAAATGAGGACAAAAATGGAGTACTCAAGGAAAAAATAAAAAAATAAATTAACATGAGAGTATAAATTTAGAATAAATGGCAGAAACATTTGCCCAAAGATGAATTCTCTGAAAAAGAGAACAAAATTGGAAGCCAAAATAAAGAGGCAGAACGAAAATTATTAAAAAAAATCAAATGATTAGAACACATAGGACTTCTATAAATCAAGAATACAGAAACTGAAGCTAGAATACAAGGAAATAGTGTAAAAATTATAGTTCTAGTAGGAAAATAGAATAAAAAAGTAAATAAAAAAGCCACATGTCAAGAAATCATACAGAAAAATGCACACAAGTACTGAAAACAGTAAAATCTAATTCTATAGAATAGACAGTAAAACAACACAAACACTAAGTTTAACTCACCAAGAAATATCAAAGTAATAACACTTCATAACATTCCAAGGATAATCAGTCATAATATGATAGAATTTTTCTTGATTATATGAAATCAAAGGAAAAATTAGAATCTGACACCCTGAAAAGCAAACAACAAAAACAACAAAGCTAGCACTTTCAAGTATACTAAGTATTTTACATATGTTAACTCATTTGATGATAAGGTTACTCAAATGATTGTTAGCACCCAAAAATTACTTGTCCTCCAAAGCTGAGTTTAAAGTATCAAGGAACAGATATGGATGTTCAGCAAAAAGAGAAGAATTCAAATTACTTCTTCAAAATAAGACAGAGGTGAAAAGGGTATTAAACATACAAACTGAAAAAACATAAGACATTTTAAAACATTCTGACAAGGAAAGAGTAAGAAATTAAGGAATGGTTTTTGTGGATAGAACTACACAAGACCATTTGTATGGAATGAGAGTTCTTTTTTTTTTTTAAGTGAACATTGTCTGAGAGACTTTGAGAAAAAAAATTAAAAATCAATAGGCCAAATATCAAAAGGAGAAAAAGACAGAAGGGGAAAAACAGGAGGAAAGCAACTGGAGGAAGAAGTAAATCAAACTTTTGGGGACAAATTCCATTTCCTTATTAGTAAATAAAATCCTTCATGGAATTTCTTTGCCCTTCATCCTCTGCAACAGATGTTGCTTGGCACATTACAATTATCTTCATAATCATCTTTTTACTTACGCCCACTGTGAGCACCGCAAGGTAGGATGATCAATTCTCCTAAGAAATTATGTTTCTTCTTGCCTTTGGGTGCTTGATGTAATCAACTCTACCAGCTCTTTGTTTTCTTCTCCCCAAGAAACTGTGGAACATCCTTCCACTTTGAAGCAACTTCTTTTTCTCATCTGGTTTCATTTGTCAAGGGATTATCCATAGAGGTGATTCAATTTTTCCAATAGGACATTACTTCATTGATCATTGGACAAGTTTCTCATCTTTAGAGTTTTAGTGAGATCTGTGATGTTATTGATGTAGGACACTCCAAGTAGGGAAACTCCCTGTGTCAATAGAGATCACCAACTTGTCCAGAATTCAAACCATCTAGCATTTATGTAGCACTTTAATGTTTTATAGAATGCTTTACATGTATCAACTCATTTGATCCTCACGACACACCTGTGAGATAGAGACCATTATTATCCCCACTTTACAGATGAGGAAACTGAGGATGAGGGCCACACAGCTTGGGAATCTCTGAGGCAGGATTTCAAAGGAGGTCTTCTTGATTCTCATTCCGTTGTTCTCACCACCAAGCTACATAACTTAGAGAGTTGCCTGAAGCATTGACAAGTGAAGTAATTCATCCAGAATCGTACCATAGTTACGTGTCAGAAGCAAGGTTTGAACGTAAGCCTTCTTAACTTTAAGGCTAAGTCCAGCCACTAGTATGTCATGCTGCCTCTCCACAACTAAAGAACTTTTAGATAATTAAATATTTCCAGACAGTCTAAAAACTGTGATTGTTAGCACTCTATACCCCTTTTTCTTCTACTCCAATACTAGTACTGTGGCACCATAAAAGGAGTGAGTGCTTCTCTTTTTTTTCTTTTCCTTTTACTCATGTATTTTCATGGCCAAAGAATTCATGACCAAAACTGGCAAGCCAATTTGTTAGGATTCTCTATATTCTTAGCTTGGTTGTCCTCAGGAGAGCGAATTCAGTCTGTTACTTGGCCAGCCATGGTGAGACATATCTGAAATCTTTGCTACTGAGGAGGCTTGAGGTTAGCGGATTACATGAGCTCTGGAGTTCTGAACTTCAGCAGGGCTAAAGTTGATTAGGTATCTGCAGTAAATCTGGCATCAAAACAGTGAGCTCCTGAAAGAGAGAAGAGGGGCACCAGCCTGTCTAAGTAGCAGTGAACCAGCTTGGTAAAAAATAGAGCAAGTCAGAACCTTTCTGAGAATCAGCAATAGAATTGGGCATGGGAGTGATGGCTGCAAGTTCTGCCTGGATGTAATAGGGAGAGCCAGTGTCAAAAAAAAATGTCATTGGGATGATAATGCACAGCCAGGTTCAATCCAAAATGAGGAATTTAGTTAGGTTTTTTGGACACCTACAAGTATAGTAAAAATAATTTAATTTTTTTAGAAGGAGGGTCATCATTATCAGAATTTCTTATTTTGCTTATTGTAATATGGGGGGTGCCCATGGGATGTTTTGCAGTATAATCATAGATTCAGAGCTAGAAGTGACCTCAAAGATCACCTTTTCTAACTTCATTTTAGAGACGAGGAAAATTAGTCTCAGGGATTTCAAGTTATTTGCTCAACATCACAGAGATACCAAAAGGACAAGTCAGGTTTTGAACCTGGTGCTCTTTGCATCGTACCATATACCCTTTCTAATATCCTTTTTCTTTTCGTTCAGTGTTCCCAGCATCATTCCCCTCCACACAATGTGTCTCTTTGTGGCACAGTGGCAGCTGTCAAGGGCTACCGATGTGTGTGACTATATATCTTTTCACAATGAAAGCAATGCTAGATTTGGAGATAAGAAAAGGGTTCAAATCCAATTATGCCATTTATTTACTACCTGAGTAACCCTGGACAAGGTTCTTAACCTCTCTGGCTCAGTTTCTCCATCTGTCAAAGTTGAGGATTGGACCAAATGCCCTCTTTGTCCCAACTGGATCTAAATTAATAATATTATCATTCCATGACTACCTTTGGCTTCAAGCTGTCTTATACTTGTGTTTGTAGCCTGGTCCCTTGAGGATTTCAGGGGCTACTAAGCACATTGGGCTGTTTGCTTCTATGCTGCAAAGTTGTTCTTCTGTCTCCTTAGGAACAACTGCCTTTTTCTATTGTCACATCTCTCTGATGGTAAATTATCTATTTCTTACCATTTCTCATCTTGGCTGCCATTCCTAGTCTGACACTTCTGCTGTTTGCCATTTTCTTTCTTTCTCTATTTCCTTTTTCCCTTATTTTCTTCTCTCTCTTTTCCATTTGGTCTCTTTGATACCTGTTGAATTCTTTGCCGGTGGGGCTTGGCTTTCATAACTATTGTCTAAATGTGAATCTAGGCAGCCAATCAACAATAACATTTTATCTTGTGTAATCTTTAGCCAATTTTTACTAAAAATGCTCAGAAACTATTCCTTTTTTTATTTCTAGAGTTACTGCTATTCCAAATGGTTACACTAACCAGAAGTTTGACCTCTACATAAGAGATCATAATGAGATATTACATTTCTTTAAATCTTGTTATGTATCAGCTATTAGAGCATAACATTTATGCTAATACTAGTTAATGTTTGTGCTTAACTGTTTTAAGATTTCTTTTTATTTTTAAAGCATATTTGAGTGAGAAATTATACTAAATTTTTATGTTTCCCTAAACATAGCTATAAGGAGCCTGACTACCCAGACCACTAGGTTAACATGAAGGCACAATTATGATTTAGTCAATGTGTATAAAGCATCCACCACATATATGGTACTAGGATAGAAAAAAGAAAAAAAATTATGTTGTTTGTCCTTACCCAGAAAAACCTTACAATCTAGTAGGAGAATAAAAATAGCATTAATTACCCATCAAATACTTAGAGGGAAATAAAGAGCCTACCAAGTGCTGGCCTTCCAAACCTAAACCTATAAAGCCAATATCTTAATGATATTTTATTGGTAAACTAACAACGATAATAATAATGATAGTGAGCACTTATATAACACCTACAGTGTGCCTGGTATTGTGATAAGCATTTTACAAATATTATCTCATTTGATCATCACAATTAGAATTGGGCAAGGGGAAGCCAGCAAAGTTAGTAAGAGACCAAGAAATAATAAAATATAAAGAATGAAAAAATAGAAGAGAACGTGAAACATCTCATGAGAAAAACAACTGATCACTATTGATTGGAGAAATGAAAATTAAAACAATTCTGAGGTATTACCTCCTACCTATTAGATTGGCTAATAGGACAGAAAAGGTAAATGACAAATGTTGGAGAGGATGTGGGAAAAATGAGACATTAATGCATTGTTGGCAGAGTTGTGAACTAGTTTAACCATTCTACAGAGTAATTTGGAGCTATGCCCAAAGGGCTATAAAACCATGCAGACCTTTTGAACTAGCAATACCACTATTAGGTTTGTATCCCAAAAGAGATTAAAAAAAAAGGAAAGGACCTATATGTACAAAAATATTTATAGCAGTCCTTTTCTGGGAGTAAAGAATTGGAAGTTGAGAGGATGCCCATCAGTTGGGGGATGGCTGAAGAAGTTGTGGTATGTGATTATCTTAGAATACAAATGATGAGCAGATGCTCTCAGAAAAACCTGGAAAGACTTGCACGGGTTGATGCAAAGTGAAATGTACTGTGTACAAAGTAACAGCAATATTGTGAGATGATCAGCTATGAATGACTTAACTATTCCCAGCAATACAATGATCCAAGACAACTCTGAAGGATTTGTGATGAAAAATGCTACCAATACCCAGAGGAAGAACTGATGGTGTCTGAATACATATTAAAGCATTTTTTTTGACTTTCTTTATTTTTCTTGAGGTTTCTTTTTTTTATATTTTCTTTCATGACATGACTGTTATGGATATGTTTTGCATGACTACACATGTATTACCTATATAGGTTGCCTAAATTGCTTGCCTTCTCAATAGAGTGGGGGGGGAGGGAGGAAGGGAAATAATTTGGAGCTCAAGGTTTTGAGAACAAATGTTAGAAGTTGTTTTTACATGTAAATGAGGGAAAATAAAATACTAAATTTTTAAAAAAAACTGATCTGGATAACAAATCAAGAAGAGAAAACATAAGAATAATCAGACCACCTGAAAACTATGATCAAAAAAAGAATCTTCATACAATAATACAAGAAATACTTAAAGAAAATTGTCCTGAAGCATTAGAACAAGAGAGGAAAGTAGATATGGGAAAAAATCCATTGATCACCATCTAAAAGAGAGCCTGGGAGGAAAAACTACAGGAATATCATAATCAAATTCCAAAACCCCCAAGGTAAAGGTGAAAATGCTACCAGCAACAAGAAAAAAAAAACAGTTAAATATGGTGGAGCCATAATTAGAATCACACAAGATCTAGCAGTGGCGACACTAGAAGACTGCAGGTATTGCTACGCTATATAACAAAGAGCAAAAGAACAGGGTTTGCAGCTGAAAAGATCATACCTAGCAAAGTTAAGCAAAATCCTGAATGAAAAGAAATGGACAGTCAATGAATTGCCAGACTTTCAGGGTTTTGTTGCAAAAAAGAAACTTAATGGAAAATTTGAACTTAACCTACCTCCCCTCCAAAGATCCCTCCCTTATCCTTTCCCCCCACCCTTTCCCCTTACCGTCATTTCTATCTGAATTTAGAAGATGTTTATATACTTAATAATGTTGAACTTAACAGAAAAATTGGGATACAAGATCTAAGAGAAATGTAAGATACTCATCAAAGACTAATTAGAAGGGACTCAATAAGGTCAGACTTTTTATACAAGGAAATGTAAAACGTATGTCTAAGATTGTTATTAGTAATTGGGTAGTTTGAAAGAAAGGTTGGGGTAGACCTGAGTATGATGGGATTCTAAAAAGTAAAACCATTTAGGAAAAGGTAAAAAGAGTAATTATCTCATACAAATGAGGTATAAGAGGAAGAACTGACACAGAGGAATTAGATGGCAGAGGAGGACTGGTAGTTCTGGAACCCTACTCTCATCATCAGGAATGGGTTAAAGAGGGAATAATACATATGTATCTAGAAGGGTATAAAAGTCTGCTAAACTCAGAAAGAAATAAATGGTTAAGGGGATAGGGAGGGGAGAGAGGATAAGGGAGGGATTTTAGAGAGAACCCTACTCCCAACAGATCTGGGTTAAAGAAAGAACAATATATACATTCAAAAGGGAATAAAAGTCTTCTAAATTTATAGAGAAATAAGAGATGAATGAATAGGATAAGGGGGGAGGGGTATAGAAGGGTGTCTATATTAACAGGAATGGGATAAAGGGGCAATAGCATATATTTGTAAGGCTATAAAAGTCTTCTAAATTCAGATAGAAACAAGAGGGTAAGGGGAAAGGGTTGGGGAAGAGGATAAGGGAGGGATCTTTGGAGGGGGAGCAGGTTAAGTAATGGAAGGCCAAGGTAGCAGGTACAAGTAAAGGAGGAGAGTCAGGAAGCATAGGAAATAAGAGACACACACAAACATAAAATAAAAATCAGAAGTAGAATTTATTAGGAAAAGAAAGCAGGGATAGTAATCATGATCACAAAGTTAAAGCTAAAAGAGATTTAATCAAAAGAGAAAAATAGGGAAACTACACTGTAAGTTAGCTATATTAATCAATATTGCTTCAGACTATTTAAAATAACTGGACAGTATAAGGTTGGAATATTGCTGTGGTATAGGTAATGATGAGTCAGTGGACTTAGAAAAATATGGAAAGATTTGGACTTACATAGGAAGGTGTTATCCACCCTCAGAGAAAGAGAGGACAAACAAGTATAATATGATCTGACATAGATGCATATGAATATACATGTCTATATATGCATATAATTATAGCTACCTAAGTATATATGTATATGTACATAAGTGTGTATATGTATTTATGTGTATATGTGTGCATATATATATGCATGTGCCGGCCGCGCCATGCACTCTCCTCCTATAAGGAGCAGGCTGCCAGAGTCATACGACTTACCAGTCCTCGGAGCTTACCTGGATAAACACACAGAGACGAACCTACCAGGAGGTGCCAACACCCAAGCTTTATTCAGAGGCCATCACAGCAAGGCCAAGCAGGAAGGCCATAGCAAGAGAGCAGGAGCAAAGAGAGCACATGATCCGACCACGACCACGATCGTTCCTTAAGTACCTCCTTAGCCCCTCCTCCTCAGCCCGCCTACTAGTCAATGATTGTAGGGTCAGATACCGGAAGGGGATGTCTGAGTTTAGTGCACCAAGGGAGAGGAAGTGACACAGGAGGCTAGGACCGGATACAGGAAGGAGGCATCTGGGATTAGTGCATAGACAAAGGGAGAGTACGTGACCCAGGAAGTCAGGCCCAGATACCGGGAGGAGGCGTCTGGGGTCAGTGCTACACAAAGGGAAAGTACGTGACCCAGGAAGTCAGGAAGGACACAGGAAGGAGGTGTCTGTGGTTGACGTTGCACTTAGGGAGGGGATTAAGCAAAGGGAACTCGTCCTCTGCCGTCCCACTCCCACGTGGCACAGCCCCCTGCCTCAGGAGCACGTGCTCCGGCTACTTCCTTGTATTCTGTTCCTTCCCCAGCATATCACAGCTCCACATCGCACTGCCCACTGCCTCAGGAGCATGAGCTCCGGTTACTTCCTAATATCTTGTTCCTACCCCATCTTGCCACAATTCTCACTTGGCAGTAGTCAACATCAGACAGTCCCTCACATATGCACATATAAGTGTGTGTGTATCTCCATGCTTAATTGTAGCTTTCTTGGGGGAAGGAGAGGAGAAAGAAGGAAAAAAAGAACAAAGTAAAAAGTGCACAGCAGAGAGCAAAAGAATACTTACAAGGAAGCAAAGAAAAGATGGACAGCTCAGAATGCAACATGCAGTATTTATTATATAGGCTTTCTTGAATTGGAACTTTATTGAGGTATATTTTGAATCCTCTCATATTTTGCTGTGCACATGACAATGCTTTTTTTCTCTTTTCTTATTTTATATTTTAGTTTTAGTATTTAAGTTTAAAATAAATTAATAAAAAAAGAAATTGATATGATTTCATCAGACATAGAGGATTACTATAGGTCCTGGTAAAAACAATCAGAAGGAGGTGTGGGTGAGAGGGAAGGATTCAAAGGTGGAGAACAACTCAGATAATATATATCTAAGCTGGGTTTAATTCCCAGGTTTAAAACAAACCTGTTGTTCCTTCCACTAGACACCATATTGTTCCACTGAGTCTGGGGTTGTACTTCTCAAATATTAGCCTCCCACTACCCCTACATTTTATCTTCTCTGTCTTGTTATTCAAAAACAGTTCCCCACTCTCTTTGTCCTCTGGAAAAGCCAGAGCCAAAATAACTGTTTAACGAATCTACTGCCTTTATCCCTGTCTCCAATGTCCTACTATCATTTTTAGTAGACCAATTTTCTCCTTTATTGTCTGTCTACTGAGAATATATGGGAGCAGCACTTTATTGTTATTTGAAATGTTCTCTGCAATTGGAGAGAAACCAGGTTTTCTTTTTGTACTTCTAATTGTGAAAGTGTAGATAGACACAGCATGATCAAGAATGTCAAAGAGCTATTAAAGGATTTTTTTTCATATCCTTTTGATTTATTAAAAGCACACACACACACACACACATTTTGCTCCTTTTTAAGGAATAACCACACAATGTTCAGAAGATATGTTATTTTTGGACCAGTTTGATATTTTCTCCAGTGATCAACTTCAATTTTTCCCCATTATTCCAAAGAGAAGCAAAAAGTTACATAATTTTGTGATTGTTTCCAAAACCACCTCTGATTAAATAATTTCTCAGTTTACAACTGCTATGAAGTTTCCTTGAAGATCCACTTTCGTGGTTAAAGTCTTCTTAGTGGAAGGATATTCAAATTCAGATTTTTCTCATCTTATCCTCTTGGGAATTCCTCTCATTCAATCCAATAGCTGGCCAAAACTCACAGCTTCTCTGTTACCTTGGTTATCCTACCCTAGAGGATGATAGATTAAGAGCTACAAGAGATTTTAGAGACCATCTCCCCAGCACTCAGTAAATGGAGACTCCAGTTTGGAAGTACTATCACAGCAGATTTCATCCTAGCTTTGATGTCAGCTACTGCAACAAGCCATTAACATCATATCACCATAGAAGAAATTTATTGGTAGATATCTTAGCTAATTCCATATAAAGATAATGCCAGGTCAGACTTTACTTTGTTTTTTTTAAGTGCCTTACCAATAGGATCTCATTTGATTCTCACAGCAACCCAGTAAGGCCGTTGTTATTTTTATTCCCATATTACAGAAGAGAAAGCTAAGGCTGAGAGAGGTTCAATGACTTACTAGTTATACTGCTACAACATATCTGAGGCAGAATTTGAACTCATATTTTCTTGACCACAAGTTTAATACTCTAGCTACTGCACCATTCAGCTGCTAGTTCTGACCTTACTCATAGTTGGAATTTATATAAATAGCTAGTTTTACAAGTAAGAGAAAGAACTGCCTATGAAGTATGATTTTAGAGCACCCAGGAAGACTGCAGTCATCTTCCCCAAAATATCTGTTCCACTAACTAGTGAAATTCCATCATAAATAATTCATATTTGATGCCTTCTCTGTGAAATTAAAGTATATCAAATGTTTAGAGCCAAAAGGGACTTAGATTTATGGGGGAATCTAGATCTGTAAGGTGGTCCCTTTTGGATCTAAAAACTTGATAAGCTACTCAGGTTTTTAAAAAGCCTTCCTGTAAAAGGGAGAACAGGTACACCTTAGTACGAATGAGTTTGCTGGATCCTTTCCTCTCTGAGAACAGGCACAATGAAAGCCAAAGACCCTGGAGAATGGGAGGAGAGAAGGTCCCTCTGAGAAAGGGGACAAACTTCACTTAACTTTGCAACCTTGCCTAGAGACCTCAATGCTCAAAACCAAAGTTGGTTTTTATTTTTTTTTTCCGTTTAAATCCCTGAGCTAAACTAAGGTGGAAGGGGAGAAAGTGATTAGGCATGCTTTATGCTCCTTCAGGAATGCAAACACTTGGTTGGCATTCATGGACATTTTGATCAAATTAAATCTAAAGGGAACACCCACCTAGATGCTTTCTGTCTGCAATAATTTTAAGTGCACACTTTATGTCTTCTCAGGCACAAAAGAGCACTGCAATAAAAAGGTTACTATTTGCCACTTGCAAGAAACTGAAAGGCAGAAAATTATTCCAACCGGGCAGAATAATTTTTTTTCTCCTTTGAAACTAATATTAGGATAGCTTCCTTTGAGGAGTCTGCAGTTTTGAGTGTATAACTCCCAAAGAATAAAAGTTAAGCTCCACTATTAGAGGCCATAAAATAATTTAAAGGAGCCACAAGATCTTCAAGTCCATCAGGAAAATTAACTTCTCCCCACCTCCCATTGCTTGCACCATGTGTCAGCAAAAGCTGGCATGTTATTATAATTATTATTTCTGCTGTTCTGTTCACTGGTTGCCTGCTTCATAGATTTCGATAAGTCAATCTTTACAACAGCCTGAGCATTTGGGTCAGTATGATTAACCTATAGGGAGAAGTGAAACACTCTTAGGTTAAGTGATTTGTTTCGGTAACCAAAGAGATCAGTGGTAGAGCCAGATCTGAAGTCCAGAGTTCCTCATTCTGATGTTGTTCTTATCCAGGGTGATATTTGTAGTAATGAAAATACTTTGTTCTTTCTGAGGATAATTGAAAGCCGCCAGAAAGGGAGTACAGCTAACGTCCAGGGTTGTTGGCATAGGAGGCAATTAATTCCCTGAATGAGTTATCTCTCCAAGAAAATGAGCACCTTATTCAAATGATTTAATATGCTTTGGTGTACCAAAGTGGCCAATGAAAGCTTAGGGCTTAAAGAGCTAAAGAAACGGGAATAGGGATTGAGCACTCAATTTCACTATATATCTTTCACAGATGAAGAAACTGAATGTCTTAAGCGCAACACATGCAAAATTGAACTCATGTTTCCTCTTTTCCTCCTATTATCTTTTCACATTTGGGCAGGACTGCTTCTCCTGCTAGAAGAGGCAATGTTATTGGGCCTGAAATTCCCATCATTAGCCCCTCCTTTGGATTATGGCAATAAGGGATGACTTCTTTCAAAATGCAAATGCCCTGGAAATATAGAGCAGAAATCTCTTCCTGAAAAGAGTGCTGGATCTGTATTCAAGATAACTGAAGTCAAGAACCAGTTTTGGCACTTATCAGCTATGTAAAAATTAGACCATGTAAAAAGTTTTCAATATTTACTAAATGTTTCCTCACCTTTAAAACAGGGATAATACTTGGACTACCTACTTTTCACGGTTTATATAAAGGAAAAGAGTAATGTAAACCTTATATTTTAAGGCTTAAAGTAATATAGAAAGGGGAACAGGGATTGAGCATTTGATTTCATCACATTAGGGCACTCACAGATGAAGAAATTTCCTCTCCCAAAGCAAGTCTTCACCTTCTCTGCAATTTGTAATTTTAGAGAGATGCCCAGTACACCGAGAGATTAAAAGATTTGCCTAGGTGCAGACAGCAAGTATGTGTCAGAGACAAGATTTGAACTCAGGTCTTTATGCTTCCAACACCATCTCACTCTCCACTTCCCATACTGCTTCTTTTGGATGCAAGTTATTATTCAATGATAATAGAGATTGGTAGTATAGTGGTTAGGTGGCTGGTCTCTGAGTAACAGAACCTGGGTTCAAGTCCTTGTCTCTGAAACATATATTACTAGCTGTGTGACCCTGGTCAAGTCATTTAACTTCTTAGTGCCCCTGGGCAACTTTTAAAACTATAATTGCAGTGAAAATTCTAATTTAATCTGCCTTGGTAGAGGAAGTTCCTCATAAGGAGTTCCCTGCGTGGATGAAATGTAGTGGCAGATTTAAAATTAAAATTAAAATGTGGTAATATATATATATATTACTTTATAAACTTTAAAATATTAAATAATAGCTAACTTTATTATTATCATGATTATCTGGGAGAGGTAAAGAATTAGTCATTAATATTCAATTAAAATTCAACTCAAATAGTATGCATCTACACCTGATGATAAAGGCAAAAATCAATCAGTTCCTGTTTTCAAAGACCTTACTTTGAGATAGAGACACAATAAATAAAGTATATTTCCATAGGTGAGGAAGAAGGGACAGAGTATTAAAAACTGGAGGTGGGGGGAAAGAGGGGATCAAGAAGAATTTCACAGAGGAAAGCACACCTGAGCTGATTCCTCAAGGAAGATAAAGGTTCTGGGAATAACCAGGAGGAACACACTCTGACCATAAGGAGAACCTATACAAATCGAGGGAGGCAGAAGATGGAAATGGAATGCTGAGTTGAGGGAAAAGGAAACCCTTCTCTGTTGTCACCCTCACTCAAAGCTGTAAGCAAATAGCACATGAAGCCTTAATGTTCAAAGCGAGAAGTGAAGGAGGAGTTGGAATGACTTTTTATCTTGCAAAGAAGAAAAAAAAATGATTCTGGATGACGGAAGGCAGTGTGGTACAATGGAAAAGATCATCAACGTTGGAGTTAGAGTCACTGGGTTCGAATCTGGCCTCTGACACATTGAATAGCTGATCTGGGACAAGTCACATCATTTCCCCAGGCCTCAGCATCCTCACCTATAAAATAAGCAAGGAGAGGCATTAGACCACATAAGTGCTGTCAAAACTCAAATAGCAATTGTGGCCACTAAATATATGTAAGGATCACTGGGGGTACATATTGAGTTAGAAATCCTCATATTAACATTATCCATGTTTTATTGCATTTTTACTTAATTTGTTAAATAGCTCCAAATTAAATTTTAATCCTGTATCACTCAGGAATGTTGTGGGCCATATGCTGGTCTGACTGCCTGTTAGACACTTCTGGACTAGATTTCCTTTGAAGCCCCTTCCAGCTCTAAATCCTAAGACTCAAGCTCTCTAGTTTGCTACTTGGCAGAACACCAGAGATTATGGGGAGAAATAAGGTGGAACTGCAAAGGAGAGATTGCCATTAGGTTCGGAAGAAGACAAGTGAAATTGGGGATGAATCGTGAAAGAAAAAATGAATTCTGAATATAATATCTGGAGCCCAAGAAGATTTTCCATTTGTCTCTTTTGTTCAGAGAGCCTATTATACCGCTCTGTTTTGATTTGATTTTTAAAAGTTTGTTGAATTTTATATTAAAGATGGGAATTTTATACAGATTAAAAAAATAATAATTCAAAAGACTGATCTCAATCTATACTTCTCTGGTTGTATAGGCTTCCCTCCTACCACCTGGTGGCAGCTTAAAATATTTCAAGGAAAGACAACAGAATGTATACTAAGCTTTTTCTTCTACTAAACTCTAGCCCAGGCTTGTAAACGGCAGATGAGATAAACATTTTATTTGCTTGAACTGGTCAGATTAGCAGAGTTTAAAGTAGATCAGGACCCACTCCTCCTCATTAAAACCAATGAATATTTCATCTCATTCTGTCTGATCTTGCTGATCTGAATGACTACATTCACATCCATAGGAGGATGTTAATGCATTGTTGGCATAGCTATGAATTAGTACAGCCATTCTTAAAAGTAATTTGTAGCTATGTCCAAAAAGTTACTGAACTTGGCACACCCTTTGACTAAACAAAAATACTCCTTTGCCTATATTAATAACAAAATAATAACAATAATAATAGCTAGCATTTATATGGGCAACTAGGTGGATAGAATGCTTGGCCAAGAGTCAGGAAAAAGCCTCTTCCTGAATTTGGATCTGGCCTAGACACTTACTAGCCTTGGGACACTGTGCAAATCACTCACCTCTGTTTACCTCAGTTTCCTCATCTGTAAAATGAACTGGCAGAGGAAATGGCAAAGCACTCCAGCATTTCTGCCAAGAAAACCCCAAATGGGGTCACAAAGAGTTGGAAATGACTGAAAAATGACTCTTCACAAGCTTTATATAGCATTTTAAGGTTTGGAGAGTACTTTACATGTGTTGTCTCATTTGTTTCTCACAACAATTCCGTGATGTGTAGGTGCTATTATTATACCCATTTCACAGATGAGGAAGCTGAGATCAAGAGTAGTTCAGTGACTTGTTCAGGACTTTTTCATTTGCTTTCTCCCTTCCCCTAAAAAAGAGGTGGGGTAGGGAATTGTCCCTGGTCAAATCTTCATCACTGATTGAAAGAAAAACATAGCTAAATGCAGTTTGTATTGCATCCCATAGAACATTAGTAGGGATGAGGTTGTAAGCCCATCTTATTTATTGTCTGATGGAGCTCTCCTGCAAACTCCAAGAAAAGCAAAGGCTCAAGTGAGGGGGCATAGCACTTTAGAAAAGAAAACTATCCCATTTTTAGCCAACTGACCTGGTAGAGCAGACCAGTGGGCCTTAAAAAAGGAGTATCTCCACCCTCTGGAATCGGCAGCCATACATGCTCAGTGTCCAGCATTGCTTCCTCATCTCAAAGTGCCATGCCTCCTCAGCATCAAGTCACATGTATCTCTTAAAGTTTCTAAGAAGGCTGAAGCACAGGGAATGGGAAAGATTCTTCATGTCTGTCCCCTCTCCTGTATTATGGGGGTGGAATTCTACTACGTATGAAAACAAGAAGAGAAAGGAAATGGAACATGAAGAGGAACTATGAAACAGTAATGCTATTTTCCTGTACTGTGGAATGCTTGATTGTTTCTTAATACTTGAAAACCAAAAGTATTGATTTTAATGTGTTCATCTCTCTCACCATGCAAAACATACAGGCTTTGTAGAAAAAATATTTGGGTTCAATTCCTGACTCTTATACTTATTGACTGACACAAAAGCCCTGGCAGCAGCAGCACCCCCTATACCAGTAATCTTGCTTCTAACCCAGTCCTCACAAGCCATCAGCTAGGAAAACAACTCAGGTGAAAAAAGGGTCCAGCCAACCCCACTGATTACTGACTAAAACCATCATTCACAAAGCGGACAAGCCAGACTAGCTGAAGCAGCAAGTCATTTTGAGGGTAACAGGAGTTAGCATGCAACAGACAGGTCAAACCACCATCACCACCTTGACTACCATCCCTCCTCAAACTCTGGAGCTCAAGAGCCTTTGGAACAGCAGTACTTCCAGTTCAGTGTTCATAGCCATCATCCTGGGAAGCAAGTGCCATGAAGATGCAGCCTGAGAACTGCCCTGCAGAAGCTACAGTTAAAACTATTAAAGATTCAGAAAAGAAAGCTCTTGTCACCAAGGTTTTGGGCACTGTCAAATGCTTGAAAATAAGAAATTGATGTGATTTTTATCAGTAGAATTATTTTTTAAATTTTTAATAATTTATTTATTTTTAGTTTTCAGCCTTCACTTCCATAAGATTTTGAGTTTTAAATTTTCCCTCTCCCTCTCCTCCCCCCTCCCCAAGATGGTGTGCAATTTGGTATAGGCTCTACTTATACAATCATATTAAATGTATTTTCACATTAGTCATGATGTAAAGAATTAGAACTAATGTGAGGAACCATGATTAAAAAGAAACAAAACGAAACAACAAAAGAACAGCATATAGTATGTTTCCATCTGCATTCAGACTCCTAAATTTTTTCTCTGGATGTGGATGGCATTTTCCATCATGAGTCTTTTGGAGTCATCTAAGATCCATGCATTGCTGAGATGAGTTAAGTCTATCAAAGTCAGTCATTGCGCAACATGGCTGTTACTGTATACAACGTTCTCCTGGTTCTGCTCATTTCACTCAGCATCAGTTTGTATAAGTCTTTCCAGGTTTTTAAACAACATATTGTTGGATTATGGTTCTTAATCCACTCTTCTATCCACTTCTGTTTTATGGGAGAGTTCATCCCATTCACATTCATAGTTATGATTACTATCTGTTCCTTTTTCTCCATCCTATTTCCCCCCCCACCCCGTTTATGTTTTCTCTCTCCTTTCTTCTTTTCCCTCCTCACTAGAGTTTTGCTTTCAACCACCGCCTCCCTCAGTCTGCCCTCCTTTCTATCAGTCCCATCTCTTTTCTTCCCCTTTACCCTTACTACTTCATCTTTCCCTTCTATCCACCCCCTCCCTTTTATTTCCCCTTTCCCCTCCTACTTCCTATAGGGTAAATTAGATTTCTATACCTAACTGATTATGTTACTCATGCTTTGAGTCAAATCTGATGAGAAAAAAGGTTTAAACAATGCTTATCTCCCTCCCTTCTTTCCTTTTACTGTAATAGGTTTTTTTGTGCTTTTTCATGTGATGTAATTGACCCTTGTCTGCCTCCTGCTTTCCTCTTCTCCCAGAACAATTCCTTTTTGCTACTTAATTAGATTTTTTTTATCATCACATGGAAGTCAACTCATACCATGCCCTCTGCCTATGTATATCCCTTTTAAATGTCATAATAATGGGATGTAAGCAGTTTGCCCTTATTTATAACATGTTTTTTTCCTTTCCTGTTTACCTTTTTATTCCTCTCTCGAGTCTTATATTTGAAGATCAAATTTTCTTTTGGGCTCTGGTCTTTTCATCAGAAAGATTTGGAATTTCCCTATTCCATCGAATGTCCATTTCCTCTCCTGAAAGATTATGTTCAATTTTGCTGAGTAGTTGATCCTTGGTTGTAATCCAAGCTCCTTTGCCTTATGGAATATTGTATTTTACGCCCTCCAATCTTTTAATGTAGAAACTGCAAGGTGCCATGTAATCCTGACTATGGTTCCATGATATTTAAATTGTTTCTTTCTGGCTGCTTGCAGTATTTTCTCTTTGACCTGGTAATTTTGAAATTTGACTACAATATTCCTTGGCATTTTCAATTTGGGATCTCTTTTGGGAGGTGATCAGTGGATTCTTTCGATGACCAATTTACCTTCTGGTTCTAGGACCGCAGGGCAGTTTTCCTGGATGATTTCCTGAAAGATTCTGTCCAGGCTCTTTTTTTCATGATGGTTTTCAGATAGGCCAATAATTTTTAAATTGTTTCTCCTGGATCTATTTTCTAGGTCAGTTGTTTTACCAATGAGGCATTTTACATTTTCTTCTATTTTTTTTCATTCTTTTTTTTCTGTTTGACTGATTCTTGATATCTCACAGAGTCATTGACTTCCACTTTCCCAAATCTAATTTTTAATTGTTTCTTTCTATTAGATTTTATACCTCCTTTTCCATTTGGTTCATTTTACCATTTAAGGAATTCTTTTCTTCAGTGAGTTTTTGTGCCTCCTTTTCCATTTGGCCACTTCTACTTTTTAAGGAGCTGATTTCTTTAGTGTACTTTGTTCCATTTGGCCAATTGTATTTCTTAAGAACTTGTTTTCTACAGTCAATTTTGTACTTCCATTTCCAAGCTATTGACTCTTTCTTGCATACCTCTCATTTCTTTTCCCAATTTTTCTTCTACCTCTCTTATTTGACTTTTAAAATCCTTCTTGAGCCCTTCCAGGAAGGTTTTTTGGTCTTGAGACCAGTTCATATTCCTCTTTCAGGCTTTATATGTGGGTATATTGTCAATGTTGTCCTCTTCTGAATTTGTGCCTTGATCTTTCCCGTTCCCATAATAAGAATCTATGGTCATTGTCTGTTTCCGCTTTCTGCTCATGGTGTTTGCCTATTTCCTGGCTTTTAAAGTTGAGCTCTCCTGCTGGAGTGCAGGAGGCACTGACCCAAGCTTCTTGTACTGGGAGCCTGGGACTTGGCTTTGCATGCTGGGGCCTTAAGTGCTGACAGCTGGAGGCTATAGTGGTCTGGCAGCTTACCTGGTGCTGAACTGGGGTCAGCAGCACTGGAGCTCTCAGGGTGGGGGTGGGAAGTCTGGCCCCTGGAGGACTCCTGCTCACCTGGGCTTCTTTAAAGCACTTGAATGTTTGGCTACTAGAGGATGTCTGCCAGCCTGGAGTTGTGTTGAAGTACCAGGATATTTGGCTGCTGGAGAAAGCCAGTGCATGTGGTGGTTTTCCAAGCTGGTGTTTATTGATTCCCTTGCCTGTGGTAAGGCATTGGAGCAGGGAGGCCCTGGTATTGGCATTTGGCTGCTCCACCACCATGTGGCTCAGGAGCTCCCCCTGGGTTGCTGAGGTGGAGCTTGCCACTGGCTTGCTGAAACACCTCCGATCCTATACTGCTCCCTCTCCCGCAGAGCGAGAGGGACCTTTCCTGTTAATCCCCCAAGCTTCCTGGGCTACAAGACTGCTCTGCCCCAACTTTCTGCTGGCTCAGCTGTTCCAGGGTTTTTCCTTGGATGATATTCTGGGCTTTCAGAGTCAATAAGGGAGGATGAGAGTGACTTACTTCTTACTCCGCCATCATGGCACCTAGAAGTCCCCAGTAGAAATAATATTAAAGAAGAGTCATAACTCTCTGCTTTGCTTCTGGAACCTAAGGATCATGCAGTTAAAAATATCCATAGGTATAGTCTCCCCACTTAGTATATGAGCTCTTTGAGAGCTGATACTATCTTATTTTTCTACCTGTATCTCCAATACTTTGCACATAGTAAGTGCTTAGTAAATACTTTATTCATTCACTCATTCACCAAAAATAGATTCCATTTTTGCTCATGACTTTCTTTCAATGTTAGCCTAGGTAAATTGATTTCCACTTCCAAAAAAAAGGTATTTTATTTTTAGTAAAGGAGAAAATGTCATTGAAAATGAAGAGGTGGTACATAGCTTCATAGAATTGTACAATATTAGAATTGTACCTTAGTGATCACATAGTTCATCCTCCTTATTTTGCAGATGAAGAAAATAGAGTGAAGGAAGGTTAAGTAATTTGTCCAAGGTCAAAGTATCAGTAGCACAAATTGTCCTTATTTCATTTTTTAAAGTATCAGGTTGACTTAGTTCCTATTGGGTGGAACCCTGAACCAGAAGCTACAAAGACATATTTTTATTCCAAGGTCTGTTAATGACTAGAATACCTAGCCCATCTTTTATGTTTCATAAATATTATTGGTGATATGCTGAGCATGGTAATGTCTTTTCAACTAGATAGAATAAATATTAATGAAGTCATTTATGTGAATCATTCTTGAGTCTATTCAGAAAGCCTAATATAAATATATTAGAGATGACATTATTGATATTTTCAGTAAAATTGTTAATTGAATTGGAATTTTCTTGTGGCACAGCACAGCCTTTTAGTACAGTAGTCTTGTTCTTATTCTTCCTTTTTTTTCCCCTTGAGATTGATTCTCCTTATCTTTCTCAAGCTAGAAATATAGAGGCTATTCATGGTCTTAATCCAACTGCTGATTGGCATGGAAGTTTTGACCTACTTCATTTCTGATCTTGGCTAGTTTGCCCTTCATTAGGCAGTCTGGCAGCTCCCTGTTCCCAGGGGTTCACCATACCCCTGGTATGGTGACATAGTATATACTATACTATACTATATGGGTAGACATAGTATATACTATACTCAATCAACTGCAGCCCCATGGCAGTTCAGAACTTCTGAGTTCAAGAGCTTTACTAGTCTCAGCTCCCTGGCAGCAGGGATTACAGGCATCTGCTACTATAACCAACAGTGATTATTTTTTTTTATTTAAAATTTATAGTGAAGCAAGAATGGCCATTGTCACCATTATTATTTGACATACTATTGGAAATCCTAGCTATAGAAATGAGGCAAGAAATATTAATTATAGGAAAAAAAGCATGTACCAAGGAAGAAAAATTAACACTGTTTGTGAAAAACATGGTTTACTTAGGAAACTTAAAAATCAACAAAAAATGAATCAAGATAAGTAGTTTTATAAAGTGATGAGATAAATAAAATGATTAATATTTCTGTATATTTTTAACCTAACTATCCACTAAGCCACCTAGCTACTCATATATACTATACTAAATAGGTTTATATCATTAACCAGTATATTACAACCTCCTAGTGGTCATTATCTATGGGGCACTAGGTGGCTCAGTGGATAGAATGCTGAGTTAAAGTGAGGAAAAGTCATCTTTCTGAGTTCAAAACTGGTGTCAGACACTTACCAGTTGTGAGACCCTGGGCAAATCATTTTACTCTGTTTGCTTCTGTTTCCTCATCTGTAAAATGAGCCAAAGAAGAAAATGGTAAATCCTTACGGTATCTTTGCCAAGAAAACCCCAAATGGAGTCACCAAGAGTTAGACAAGAGTTAGAAAAAATACATTAAAACAGAATGCATTAAATGCATGGGAATTAGCCATCTGTAACAAACGGGACTTGTGGAAATGCAACAATCAATTTTTTACAGAAATAAAAGCCTAAATGATAGGAGAGGCAAGGTCATACAAGTAAAGAAGATACCAAAATTTATCTATAGACTGAATGTCATAGCCATCAAAATATGAAAAGGATATTTTAAAAAATTAGACCAAGTGATAACAGAACTCAGATGGAAAGCTATCAAAGGGTAAGAATAGAGAAATAAAATAAATAGGAAAGAAGATGGCTCACAACCACCTCAACTTAAGCTACATACAGTCTTTTAAAATCATTCTGTCTAATTCAGAACAAAACCTCACCACCCTTAGAAACTGTGGGCCAACAATTATTCTCTGGGTACTGTCCTGTTGATTTCTCCTCTGTAACATCTCTCCTATATGACTCCTCTCCTTTGACATCGCCACAGTTTTGGTGGTGCCACTGGTCACCTCATCATCACCTCATCATCTCACTCTTAGACAACTGCAATAGCCTGCTGGTGAGGATGGTTTCTCTGCACTTCAATCCATCCTCCAATCAGCTACCGAAGTGATTTTCCTAAAGTTTAGGTTTGATACTCAATAAACTCCAGGGACTCCCTGTCTCCTCCAGGATTAAGTAAAAAATACTGTGTTTGGCACTGGCATTCAAAACCTTTCATAACTTAGTACCCTCCTACCTTTTCAGTCTTCTCACATGTCATACTCTCTGCCATGTATGATACTCCATCTCCTGGCTGTGGCCATTTTCTCTGATTGTTCCCCAGGCCTAGAATACTCTCCCTCAACTGTCTACTGACTGTCCTGGCTTCCTTTAAGTTCCAA
This sequence comes from Vombatus ursinus, assembly GCF_900497805.2. Classification (NCBI taxonomy): domain Eukaryota; kingdom Metazoa; phylum Chordata; class Mammalia; order Diprotodontia; family Vombatidae; genus Vombatus; species Vombatus ursinus. The sequence continues at coordinate 3,263,034 of NW_020954636.1, read as the reverse complement.
CTAAAATCCCATCTTTTATTGGAAGCCTTTCCCAACCTCTATTAATTCTAGGACCTTCCCTCTGTTATTTCCTAATTATCCCGAATATAGCTTGCTTTGTATATATTCATTTGCATATTGTCTCCCCCATTAGACTGTAAGCTCCTTAAAGGCAAGGGATGTCTTTTGCCTATTTTTGTATCCTTAGCACAGTGCCTGACACATAGTGGGAATTTCATAAATAGCTACCAATTGAGTGGATAGAGCAATTATACATACAGCCTCACATTCCATGGCTGCTTGCATCCTTCTTTCTTTAATTTTTTTTCAATTATCAAGTATGTATTTTTCTTTTTTCTACCTTCCCCATCAATGAAGGAAAACATTATTTTAAAAAAGAGAAAAAGAAAAAGAAAACTCTTGTGACAAATATGCATTGTCAAGCAAAGCAAATCCCCATCTTGGCCAAGTTGAAATATGTTCACTTCATTTTTCATATTGTTACATTATCTCTCTTAATCAGGAAATGGGTAATATTCTTCATTATTGGCCCTCTAGAGATTGCTGATTAGAATTCTTTAATTTTCCAAAATTGTTCACTTTTATAATTTTGATGTTATAGTATAAATTGTTCCCTTGTTTCTGCCCATTTTAGCCTGCATCAGTTTATGGAAATCTTCCTAGGTTTTTCTGCAACCATTTCTTTTATTAGTTGTGTCCTTTTTTGTATAAGTATATACATGTGATATGTACATATATGCATTTTTTCATTAATACACATTTTTTCTCTCTTTCCTCCCCTCACCCCCACTAATTAAAAAATAGGAAAAATATTCCTTTGTAATAAACCCACATAATCAAAACAAATTGCCACATTGGCTATGTCTAAAAGAAAGTATGTCTCATTCTAAATCTTCAATCCATCAACTCTCAATCATGAGGGTAGATTGTATTCTTCATTATCAGTCCTCTGATTGGCCATTGTGTTGATCAGAGTTCTTAAGTCTTATAATGTTTTTATATAAATGTTTTTCCAGGTTCTGCTAACTTTATTCTGCATTAGTTCTTATAAGTCAACATTTGTTATTTTCCTTTTGGGTTAATTTGGCTAATCTGATGGGTATAAGGTAAAACCTCAAAATTGCTTTAATCTACTTTGGATTTGCAGCATTTTTTTTTTCATGTGGCTGTTGACAACTTGGATTTCTTTCCTTAAAAACTGTCTGTTCATATTCTTTACCATTTATCAATTGGAAGATGGAACTTTTTCTTGTTAATTTGAATGAGTTCCTTGTATATCTTGGAAATGAGATTTTACTCTATATACCCTGTTATGATCTCAGTGTTGTGAAGGAATATTTATATCATCTCCCTCTATTGGAATGTAAAGACTTCATTTTTGGTACAGTCCCACTGCTTACTCTTATTTAGTATTTATTTGTCTATTTGTTTCCTGGATTCTTGTGACTGTATTTAAAAGTTTCTTTTTTTTTGTCCTTTTAGATTTGAATACTAAAACTTAAATAGATAATAAGAAAAGAAAAAGAAATATTATAAACAAATATTAAAACTTAAATATAAAATAAGAAAAGGAAAAAATGTCACGTGCACAACAGAACATGAGAGGATTCAAAATATATAGCAATAAATTTCCATTTCAAGAAAACCTATATATTAAATACTATGCAATGTGTTTATTGTCCATCTTTTCTTTGCTTCTTTGTAAGTTTTCTTTTGTTCTCTGCTGTACACTTTTTACTTTGTTCTTTTTCTCCCTTCCTCTCCTCTCTACCCCCAAGCTACAATAAAGCATAAATATATTTATATATAGATACTGATATATACATACACATACACATATACATATGTACATATATACAAATATAAACATATACTTCCCTAAGAGATTCTACTCCTAATCTTTGTTTTTATGTCTGTATCTCTTATTTCTCATCTCTTCTGACTCCTTTTACTTAACCTACCCCCTCTCCAATGATCCCTCCCTTATTCTCCCATTCCTAGTATTCTAAACACCCTTCTATATCCCCTTTTAACCTATTCCTCCACCCTTCCCTCTAAAGATCCCTTTCTTATCCTCTCCCCCATCCCTACCCCTTAGAGTTTTGTTTCTTTCTAAATTTAGAACTTTATACTCTTCTAGATATATATGTATATGTATTGTTCTTTCTTAACCCATTCCTGATGAAAGTAGTTTTCCAGAACTAACAGCTCTCTTCCCCCACCTAATTCTTCTGTATCAGTTCTTCCTCTTGAACCTCATTTGTGTAAGACAATTATTGTTTTTAGCTGTTCCTGAAACCTGAAAGGTTTTACTTTTCAAAGTCATATCATGCTCAGGTCTACCCCAATCTTTCTTATGAACTACCCAATTACTAATAACAATCTTGGGCATACATTTTATATTTTGCTTACATAAAAGGTAAATAGTCTACCCTTATTGAGTCCATTATAATTGGTCTTTGGTATGTACCTTATATTTTTCTTGGCTCTTCTATATCAAATCTTCTATTAAGTTCAGGTATTTTGGTTTTGTTTTTTTTTTTTAAACAAAGTCCTGAAAGTCTGACAATTCATTAAATATCCATTTTCTTTTTCATTCAGGATTATGCTTAGCTTTGCTAGGTATGATATTTTCAGCTGGAACCTCAGTACTTTTTGCTCTTCAATAAAGCATTATAAGACCTATCATCTTTTAGTGTTGCCGCTACTAGGTCTTGTGTGATTCTAATTGTGGCACTGTCATATGTAAATTGTTTTTTTTTTCCTTGTTGCTTGTAATATTTTTTCCTTGAGTTAGGATTTTGGAATTTTACTATAATATTCCTGTAGGTTTTCCTCCCAGGAACTCTTTCAGGTGGTGATCAGTGGATTATTTTTTTATTTTTCTATTTCTACTTTCCCCTCTTGTTCTAACACTTCAGGACAATTTTCTTTAAATATCTCTTGTATTATTGTATCAAGATTCTCTTTTTTATCATAGCTTTCAGGTAGTCTGATTATTCTTATGTTTTCTCCTTTTGATCTATTCTCAAGATCAATTGTTTTTCTTATGATATGTTTCACATTCTCTTCTATTTTTTCTTTCTTCATATTTTGTTTTATTATTTCTTGATCTCATAACTTTGCTGGCTTCCACTTGCCCAATTCTGATTTTCAAGAAGTCATGTTCTTCCTTAAGATTCTGATGGGGCAGCTAGGTGGTGCAGTGGATAGAGCACCAACCCTTAAGTTAGAAGGACCTGAGTTCAAATCCGACCTCAGACCAAACATTTGACACTTACTAGCTGTGTGACCCTGGGCAAATCACTTAACCCCAACTGCCTAAGCAAAAAAAAAAAAAATTCTGAAACTCCTTTTCTAATTAGTTAACTTCTTGTTTTTCTTGGATTGTTCTTTTTGTTTGTTTTAGTTTTTTCCTCAACCTCTCTCATTTGATTTTTAAAGTCTTTTTAAAGTTCTTCTATGAATTCTTTTTGAGCAGGTGACCAGTTGACATTTTTCTTTGGGGTAGAAGTGGGTTTCTTTGCTTCACTATCCTCCTCTGAAGAAGAACCCTGGTCTTCTCTATTCCCATAGTAATTCTCTATGGTTGGATTCTTTCTCCTTTGCCTTTGCACTTTTGTTTTTAATAGCTTAATTTTTGTAAATACACCTAGTCGTAGAGTATGAGGGGAGGGGGGAATACCTCTGGCCTCAGATCCTCTATCAGTTCACCCCTCTGGCCTGGAACCAAGACCTCCAGCCTTCTGGAAGTGACCACAGATAGCAGCATCCCCACCCCATTACTTCTGCACTCACTGGGCATGTACTAGTTCCTTTTTACCCCCGGCTACATCTCTGCAGCACAGCTGGTTCTGGCATTCCTAGTCAGCAGAGGTTCCCTCAACCTACAGGGCTCAGATGCCTAACTTTCCTCACTGTCCCAGAAGTAAAAGTTCCTGTGGCAGCCTCCCAACCCAGATAACCCCAGGGCTTGCCACTTGTTGTTTAAGTGAACCTAACATGGAGGTATTCACTCTTCACAGTGATCCCAGGATTTTTCTTCAAATCCTCTGATTGTCCCAAGAGAATTCCTGTTCTGCCCCTTCTCTTATTTATTTTTACCACTCTATGTTTGCCCTGAGGCACTTATTTATCTCTTTTGTAAAAGAAATTCTTGAGCTTAGAATTTTCTGACCTACTCTGCCATCTTCCCAGAATCTTCCCCATTTCAAAGTTTCTAATCAGCTCTGGTCTTTTTACCAGGAATTCTTAGACATCCTCTTTTTCATTAAAGACCTTTTTTTTTCCTCCTATAGAACCGTACTCAGTTTTTCTGGATAAGTTTCTTTTTGGTTGTAAGCTTAATGTCTTTTGTCTTTGGGAATATAATATGTTATATTCTAAATTCTTAGTTCCTTTATAGACTTCTAAGTTCTTATATAGTAGCTGGTAAGTCCTTTGTGATTTGGACTGTGGTTCCTCAGTATTTAAAGTTTCTTTCTGGCTTTTGACCTGGAGGCTCTGAATTTTGACAATGACATTTCTGGGAGTTTTAATTTCGGGGTTTCTTTCAGGAGGTGATTAGTAGATTTTTTTAATTTTTACTTTGCCCTATGGTTGTAATAAGTCTGGATAACTTTATTCTATGATTTCTTGAAATATGACATTATATGAAGCTCTTTTTTGAGTAGTCAAATGATTCTTAAATTGTCTCTCCTTGATCTTTCTTCCAGGTCAGTTCTTTTTTATATGAGATGCTTTATATTTTATTTTTTCAACCTTTTCTCTTTGTTTTAATCTTTCTGGTTGTCTTATAGAATTATTAACTGCTACTTAATCTATTCTAATTTTAAAGGAGACAGTTACTTGAGTAAAATTTTGTAACTCTTATGCTAAGTTGTTAATTTTCCCTCTAAGTCCTTCCTCCAAAGTTCTCATTACTTTTCTAGTTCTTACCTCTAATACCTTCATTTCATTTATATTAAATTTTTTTAATCTTGTTTTATTTCTTATAAGAATTATAATTGACCTTCTGACCAAGCTGTGTTTTATTTCAAAGTTTTACTTATTTTTGTTCTGTAATTAGTATTATTCTTCAAGAGTTTTTATTTATTTGCTTATTTACTCATTCTTCCAGGCTTACTTTAAGGGTTCAAGTACTTCAGGGATTCTAGAGGAATGGTTTCTCTGGAGTCCTGTCATTGGATTCTCTGAATATTGAATACTGTGTTCTTCAAGGATCATAGATGGATTTTAAGCCATAGAGCTTTGTACTTTCAATGAGCCTTAGGTAGTCTGATCTAGAACACCGAAGGCAGTTTGATCACTGCCTTTTTGGAATTTCTGTTCACTAGACCCTGGTGTGGGTCTAAGCAACATAACTGTGGACTTGTACCTTTGTGAAATTCCAACAGACAGATGCAGATCTAAGCCTATCAGAAAGATGGAAGACTCTACAGGGTAAAGGCAACAGAGTTGCAGGTTTACCCCTGTTTCAGAGACCTTGTTCTGTGGGCAGAATCATTATCTTGGGCTGGTAAAAAATGATCCACTTTGGATTTTCCTTCAATTTTTAGATCAGTTTTTAGTCTGGCACTCTTCCTAGATCTTTATTGGAGTATTTTGGGGAGAGCTCAGCTGTACTGCTTCTTATTTCACTATCTTTGTAGATCCTCTTGGTTTATATATTATTCAATAAAATCTGTAGCTAGATTTTTTTAAGGCAGTAAGATATGTGTAATACATTTAGAATGTTTTGCATCACTAACTGGTTTGAACTCTTTTTTTTTTCTTTTTTTTTTTGTCCTTACAGGAATAATCTTATCTAGAAAATTCAGTTGTGATAAATAACTCAGTCCCCAACAATGCCAGATAAACAAAACATTACCATAACAGTGGTTAGAACATTGAGCTCCAAACACATTTGATTAAAAGATGAATTAAAGAACAACTTGCCTTGTTTCTCTGAGTTTAATTGGGAGCAAAGGGACTTCTAGTCTCAATAATTATCTATTAAGTTGGGCAAGATTTCATAAAGAATTGCTTTTATTACTCAAAGCAAGCATTTTTTTAAGTTATTATTCAGATGCAGCTTTACTTTGGGCTAGACATTGGAAAATTTAAATTTATAAGTGATTTCTTCTTTAACATAAATATTCATATTTTGAGCTGAATGCAAGTTGTTTTTTCAGAGACTTTTAGTAGTGTTCACAGAGGAAGATGAGTGTTTATTTGCTTCACAGATGTCTGTCTTCTGTAACATGTGTGTTACCTCCATGGATCTTTTGATGCTACTGTGCCCCATCAAATTAATGACTAAACATTTTGCTATACCACAGGGCATTCTGCATCTGGTCCACTAATGTATGTAGGGCAATAGTAATATGGAGAAGCAATTGCTAATAGCATGCAGATTTCCAGCTTAGATTGGGTTTCATTTCTATAGTGTGCTGTATTTAACAAGATTCTTATCTTGGGCATGATCGACCCAAGCATTCCCTGAGTGAGCTATTACCTTGTATAGCAAAATGATGTCTATTTAAGAATACTCAACATTACGCATTCACCACATTAATTTCATTGGTGGGGGAGCAAAATTAAATGATTTTTGTTTCAAATATTTTTGTGTTTTTCAATATCAAAATGACATTTTTTTATTATCTGTTAAGAACAAAAGGAGGAGAGAGACTCCTCAGACCTCCAGGGTCCCACTCTTTGAAGGAGGCTTAAGGGTCACCAAAAATGCTAGAAGTCAGGATTCAAATGGTTGGTACTTGGGGACCTCATTACAAGGATAAAGTATATCCTGTTCTCACCTGAGGCCAAAACTTGGGGTAGAACTATGCTGACCTGTCCAAGCCTTCCAGCCTAACTCAGATAGAATAAATGGACACCCAGCCCTTCCTGAAGCTCCATTTAATGAAGAATCTGGTCTTACCTTATGTTTATGAGAACTACCATTGGTCCTATCCTACCCATTGACTGTACAAGCTCTTTCAAACCCTCAGTATCTGTGATTTTTTTTAAATCAAATTTGAGAAACTTTTAAAAAAAGAATAAAACAAAAAAAATTTTTTTTTTTACTTTTTTGGGGGAAGTGGTAATAGAAGAACCACTAGTTGAGCTCTAGCTTCCTATATTATGCCCCTCAACTGACTTAGATGTCTGTCATTCAGACAAGGGAAATTAATAAACTTCCTAAAACACACATCCCCCTGCTCAAAATCTTTCAATGGCTCCCTGTCATGAAAATAAAATATATACTTTTTAGTCTGACATTTAAAGATCTCTAAATTCTAGCTGCATCTTATCTTTCCTACCATATTTTATATTATGTGGCTTCAATTGTTCTGTGTGCTAGCCAAACTGTTCTAATATCTATTCCCTCAACTCAACATGCAAGCCCCTGTCTTTTATATTTGCACAAACCCTAGTCATCTTCACCTGGAATGTAATCCCTCCTCCCCAACTTTTATTATTATCATTATTACCTTTTTTTTTTTTTGGTGAGGCAATCAGGGTTAAGTGACTTGCCCAGGGTCACACAGGAATAAATGTCAAGCATCTGCGGCCATATTTGAACTCAGGTCCTCCGGACTCCAAGGCCAGAGCTCTATCCACTGCACCACCTAGCTGCCCCTTACCCCTCCCCAACTTTTAGAATCCTTACTTCATGGCTCAAGTGTACACTACCAGCTCTGTAAAGCCCCACAGATGTTAATGCTTTCTTCCTCATTTTTTCCTAAAGCACTTCATCTCATAGGTTGCTTAATCCTTTACTCTCTATTTTTTTAGTAACCCCCCCAAAGAAAATAAGGATTTGAGAGCAAACTCTAAATCATGTTTGTCCTTGAATTCACAATTCCTAACTTGGAGCCTTAAACATATCAGTCAAATAATTGTTTGAATTAAATTGAATTGAATCCTTTTTCCTTCTATTAGTTCCATAGGCCTGCCCCTCCAAAATAATAAAAATAATAAATTCATCACTGTAAAGCCATAGTGTCTTCTTTATTTAAACTCATGAAGAGATTCCAAAAGTGGGCAATACCACCCCCTAGGGGTATTGGAGTGATGGGGGGGAAGGGACAGTAGTAGCGTCGGGTGCAATTGGAGGGTATTGAAGAAAAATAATAGGGAGGTGGAAGCATAAAGAAAAAAGAGAAGATAAGAAAATTTTGAAAAACTGTTTGGACATGTTTCACCTGCTGTGTAACAGAGTTAAAGTCATAGTAATTACATTATTTTCCAAATAAACACATAAAATGCAAGTTATAACTGATCAGTTGTCAAGTCCACTGACAGGTCTTCACAAGCAAGTGTTGGCAGGTGAGCATGTCATGCATCATTGGCAAGAATATGTGCATGTAATGACCTGTTTACAATATGATACTATACGGTTACAGAACACAACATTGCATCATCAAAATTTCAATGAAGGAAAAAAAATTTACAATAAATTATTAAATTTAAGATGCATCATTTTTTTAAAAATATTTTATATTTTTTTTGAAATGACACAAATTTCAAAAAAAATACTATTAAAAGGTTAAAGAAAGTGGATTTCCAGGGGGAGCTGAGTAATTTTTTTTAAAGGGGGCAGTAGGCCAAATAAGTTTAGGAACCTCTGATTTAAAGGAATCTTGTTGTAGTTTAGTCATTTTTCAGTTGTGTCCCACTCTTCTTGAGCCCATTGGCAAAGATACTGGAGTGGTTTGCCATTTCCTTCTCCAGCTCCTTTTACAGATGAGAAAACTGAGGCAAACAGGGGAAGTGACTTGCCCAGGGTCACATGGCTAGTAAGTGTCTGAGACCAGAGTTGAACTCAGGAAGATGAGTCTTCCTGACTCTAGGCCCAGCACTCTATCCACTGTGCCACATATCTGCCCTTAAAGGACTTAGGAAAAGGCAAATAGTCCCACATGGATGGGGCATTATTCCTGGGGATATAAGACTCTCCCATAGGGATACCTGAGTTTTGAATCCAAAAGCCTAAATTTGAACTCTAGCTCTATTGCTACCTACCAACAAAAATTAGACAAGTAATTTAAATTCTATCACTCTCATGTTTCTTGTTAACAAAATAATGAGGGTTACTACTCAGGATCTAAGTTCTAGTTCTAAGGAACAGTTCATATCTATGGTTCCTTCCAACTCTAAATTCTATGACACCTCTTAATCAGATAATAGGTCCAGCCCCAAAGATGGCTTAAAACAAAGCTATTTGTTTTAACTAGAACAAAGGGCATGGTGGGAATGTAGAATATAACATATAAAATACATTACACCTTAGGGTTTTTGACAGGAAGGGAAATAAATGATGACTGAACATTTACTAATCAATAAGTAAACTACTCAACAATGTAGAAGCCTACGTTTCCTTTACTTTTGTGTCCCCACAGCTTAGCTCAGATCTAAGCAATTTTAACCGCACTAAAGGCATAAAAAAAGACTTGGTAGTGGATTGATTTCATTTGCCTCCTCCTATGGTTCTGAATTGTAGTTTCTTATTGTTATTCATTCTTCATTTTTGAAGCAGACCAATGAAATCATGGAGTGATGTCTTGAATCATGCTTGAATTGAATTTAATGGAGGCAGAAGTATATTGTCTTTATTTTACTTTATTTTGTTGGTTTTACTTACCTGTTTTTCTTTTTTGAAAGAGAAAGCTAACTGGGATGAATGGGGCATGGGATTGGAGTGGACATATCTGGAAATGATTGTGATATATAAACAAAAGGTATCACCAAAACTTTAATTTTGTTTAAATAAATTTAATGGCCAAATTTTCCAGGAAATAATAGATCAGTGTGACAATATGAATAGCAAAAGGTTACTAAGAATTAATACAACAATGTAAAAACATGTGTTAGAATGCACAATCCATAGTCTCCATCATCTCATTTATAATATCCATAATTACACATACTGAGCTGTAATTGGTTTGGATTACTTCTCTATTTGTTATAAGGAGCTATTGTCAGCTTCAACTATATGTGGCAAATATGCCTTCATCCAGGATTTATAAGGCACTCATGCCTTAATTAACAGACCTTAATTCTAATGAGTGCTAAACTCATTTAAATTTCAATAAAACTAAGTGTCCATGTTTACAGTCTTTTATCTAAATGCTGCCATTTTAATAGCAGCATCTATTTCATTTTTTCCCCTGATTAAACTCGTAGTTGACAGTGCTGACTTTGGATGTCCCAAGAAGCATTCTGGAAGTGAAGTTCATGGTGCTGCAACTCATTAAAAACAAAAGTTTCTGGGACAGTGACAAGAGCAAATTTTATGAAATGTTTCAAATCTTTCTCAACGAGCTAAAAAATTAGAAAATATTAGCTCAAAGTCCTTCTGTTCATTTGGAAACCTGCTAGAGATTGCCTTTGTGGGACTGTCCTAAGGTATGATATCCAGATCCCACAGAACAGGAATGTAATCTCTCTCTCTCTCTCTCTTTGCTTTATGTTCTTTTCTTGATTAGGGAAGATTTGGTGGATTTTTTTTCAAAGGAGTTATTAGGATTTTGGAGGTAAAAGCATGAGAAAAATTAACAGACAGCCTCAGCTCTTCTCCCACTTTTCCTTCACATAGTGCAAAGAGCTACCAGAAGATTCATTGAACTACATGGCCAAATGGCCTTTGAGTTCCTTATTTATTTTTTCTTTTAAGATTGTGAGCAGATGACCATACTACATGTTAAAAGTAATAATAATTAATAATAATAACTAATACTTAAATGGTGCTTTAAGGTTTACAAAGAGGCTTTATGTGTATTATTTCGTGTCATACTTGAAATCTGTAATTAAGAGAAACTGAGGCGCAGTGTTCTGAGCATGATCAGTTTGTTAGCAAAGCTAGCAATTGCCACTAAATGTGATCCAGAGCTCCTCAGTAGCTAGGGATATATCTGACAATTGAAGCAACTCTTTTACAGCCATACAGAAGAAATCTAAAAATAGACAGTGACAGCAATCTGGTGCAACAGAGGCATGTCTCATTTCTGAATGGTTAGTGCTAAGGTTGCTAACCACAAATTATATCAGTTTATCACCAGGTAGATTGACAACTGGACCAAGGTCCTCTGGAAAATCCCATGGCTGGCACTTTCTAAGGGAGAACAGGAACATTGTATGTAGCTGGTTGACACTTTCTGAGAGGGTATGTTATTGATTCCTGGTTGGATTGGAATTCTGTGGGTGCAAAGTACCCAGGAAAGGGGAAATAATACTCAGGGCTGTTTACTTAGTTGTTAGGGAGCCATCTGGATGGGTCAATCTGTTTGTTCTTATGGTTATTAAAGGGTACATGGGGGAGGGGTATATCTTCAATCATCCTGATCTATATCTTGCGACTGGACCCAGATGGCTCCAGTGGAGAAAGTGAGGCTGGTGACTTTCCACAGCCCTCTCTCACTTAAATCCAATTCACTTGTAAGTCATGGCATCATATTCTTGATATCATTGTCCTCTTTAAGAACAAAGGACAAACCACAACAGCAAAGTACTCATGAAGCAACCCTATATGAAACAATAACAGAATGTCTTAACTAGCAATACATGATATGATTACCTTTACATAAAGAGTGAATTATAATCAGTAAATTAATAATCAGATAAAAATCAATACAAATCAGTAATCGATAAAGAAGTGAAATCTCACATTCATTTGATCCTCACAACAACCCTGCAAGGTAGCTGACATTATAACTCCCATTTTATAGAAGGGGAAACTGAGGCTGAAAGATGTCAAGTAATTTGCCCAGGGTCACATAGCTAAGTGAATAAAACAGGTTATGAAGTCCTATGTTTCTGACTTCAAGTCCAACACTCTACATACCATACCAACTAGTTGCAATAAATTAAGAACATAAATGAAAAGAGTTAATGGCTTGGAGGGGAGATTAATTACAGTGACAACCCAATTCCTTTAACATCAACCCACTTCTCAAAAACTAATTCCTCTGCTAAGGTGAATTTCACCCAGAGCAAAAACAGAGCTAGAGATAGCTTTCCAGGGCAGTAGCCTACAAAGACAGAAACCTGGCTCCAAATTCATCTAATGAGTCACAGAGTCCTGTCCACATACCATTCCAGACCTCATTTGTCTCACCAAACTCTACATTGCAATCAAATTAGCCATTCTTTGACTGCCATACCCCACCCTAGACTTCTTTGCATTTACACAAGCTATACCCCAAGCCTGTACTCACTCCTCTTCACCCCTCAAAACATTTGTCTTCTTGAATTCAACTCAAGTATAACAATAGTGTGATTACTGAATTTGGAAACCTAAGATCTGGGTTCAAAGCCTGCCTCTGTTACTTACTGTGAGCAAGTTATCTAACTTCTGTGGTCTTTTACTTACACATCAGCAAAAATCAAAGGCTTAGATTAATGGCTGCAATGTTCCTTTCCTGCCCAAAACCTATGATCTTACCTCCTTGATAAAGTTTTCCCCAATTCTCACACCCCAATTGTTAATGCTTTCTCCCACCTATTCTTGTACTAATTAGTATAAATTTTGTGCCACTCCTCCCCTAGTAGAATGCAAGGGGACACCTGGACTTTTTTTTGGGGGGGAAGTTCTATGTATCCCCACGGCCTAAATATTACCTCGAACATGAAAGTGCTTGATAAATATTTGAGAATAATTTAAAGGATAAAACAAAGGGAGAGATTTCTGAAATATGCTATGGGAGAGGAAGAGAGAAATTCACGGCAGAGGGAGGAGAAAGTTTCTCTGAGGTCTCTCTAAAGGCTGTGATCTAGCTAGCTCAGTATGTCCTTTTACCTTTCTTAGAGAATATTATAAAAGACCCCTGGTTAACGTAGTTGGATTTTCACCCAAGCCTGGGACAAGTTGCTGTGTATAAATGAAGAAAAGTGACCCAGGACTGGTGGATAGAAGGCTGAGAATGAGGTAGGTCTGAATACTTGCATGAGGGGTAAAGTTAATGTGAAAGTTTCTTGGGACAGAGAAACACTTATGGTTCAAACATGTAATTCTGGAACTGCCTGAAAATCTACAATTTGCTTGAAAGATATTCTACTTTATAAAATCAATTAGAGATTGCTTGAGTTAACTGACCTGCTTCAAAACTTAAATACCCTGGTGTTTCAGGATCTATTGGAGTTTAGTATAACTTAATTAAATCAAATTGCTTTTTCCTAAAAAAATAAATAAATAAAAAGCTGCCATGAGCAACACTGAGTAATTGAGAATTAAGGTTAGATATATTTAGAGGGAACTTAATTTGTAGTGGGGGGGATCAAAATGGGGGAGGGGTAAAGAATAGATGGGGAAGGCAAGCCTGTAACCTGTTTGCAATTTGTCCAGGGCCAATTCTGTGCTTTCCTATCCTTTCAAAGATGAGGTCAGCAGGGTCTTCACTTAGAAAGATAGTGCAGGAACTTAAGAGTGAGGGTAGTTTTAAGGCCTTGACATGGAAAGACAGTTGGTATGAAAAAATGGCAGGCTGCAGTAGGGAAGAGGTCCCATCTCAGGGCAGGGGAAGTGGTTGTCAACTTCTTTAGCCATAGGATTATGGACGTATAGCTTTAGAACTGGACAGGACCTTAGGGTCATCATCAGGTCCATATCTTCACTATGTGTATGAGGCAATTGATTCCCAGCAAAGGGAAATAAGCTGCCCAAGGTCACAGGAGTAATGAGGAGTCAGAAGCACTCCATTACCAGAAAACTTTCTACTATAGGATTCTTTCCCAGGACATAAAGCTCTTTTAATTGAAGGACTAAAGCAGCTCTCTACCCACAAACCTCCTTTATAGGAATCACCTTAATTTACATACACACACACACACACACACACACACACACACACACCCCTCTTTATCCATCCTTTATCTGCTACTCGAAACTGGCTCCATGACAGAGTGGACAGGAGTTTTTAAAGGCATACTGAGACAGGTTCAGGGTTAGTTATCCATGACAAATGGATCATGTACACACAAGTTCCTTGAGGGCATGGCCTATATTTTTGCCTTTCTTTGTATCTCCAGTATTTAGCACAGTAAATGGCACAAAGTATGTGCTAAAAACTGATAGCTGACTAACAAGTATTCTTTACCTTTTGTAATGGTATATACAATTTCTAGGGAAAATAACTGAACCCAGTTAGGTGGGAGCCACCCTCTTTCTGCATGTTGCTTCTATTTTGCTTTCAGCTAGGCTAGAGTGGCTACTTAATTACTTCTGCTTTGACTAATGGGAGCCAGAATTTTTATGTTTCTCTTTTTACATTGGGCACATACTGTTAGCTGGTTTATCTAGGGTAGGCTATTTTTAAACAGAAAAGGTTTTCTTCTATACTAGCTCACCTTTCTAAAGTTCATGGGCACTTGTGAATGAAGAAGGAATGCCAAGTCTTTATAATATCATACATTTATGGAATGTTTACTTATTATACTCTAAAACATTAGAATCTATGCAAGTGATATGTGGAGAAGGAAGAGAGAGATTGGGGAGAGGGTATGGGGAAAAGAGTAAGAGACAAAAAAGAGAGAAAGGAAGGGAAAGAAGAGAAAAGAGGTGAAAAGAAGGCAGAGGGGGTATTAGAAAGAAAGGAAAGGTGAAACAAGAACAGAAAAGGGGGTGAAGACAGAAAGAGAGGTGGAGAAATATACCTTAGCTGATAAAATGTGATGTTGTTGTTGCTACTCAGTCATGTCTGACTTTTTGTGATGCCATTGACCGTAGCATGCCAGGCCATTCTATACTATCTCTCAAAGTCTGTCCAAGTACATGTTAGTTGTTTCCATGACACTATCAATCCATCTTATTCTCTGTCATCCCCTTTTCCTTTTGCCTTCAATCTTTCTCAACATGAGGGTCTTTTCCACAGAGTACCATCTTCTCATTATGTAGCCAAAATATTTAAGCTTCAAGCTTCAGTATTTGACTTTCCAGTGAATAGCCTGAATTAATTTCTTTAAACATTGACTGATTTGATCTTCTTGCTGTCCAAGGGACTCTCAAAAGTCTTCTCCAGCACCACAATTCAAAAGCCTTGATTCTATGGTGCTCAGCTTTCCTTAGAGTCCAACCCTCACAGCCACAAGTTACTACTGGAAAAACCATAGCTTTGACTATAAGGACCTTTGTCAGCAAGGTGATATCTTTGCTTTTTAGTCCAGATTTGCTATGATTTTCAAAAAGCAAGCATCTTTTAATCTCATGGCTACAGTTGCCATTTGCAGTGATCTTTGAGCCCAAGAATATAAAATCTGACACTGCTTCTATTTCTTCTCCCTCTATTTGCTAGGAAATGATGGGACCAGTTGCCGAGATCTTAGTTTTTTTTTTTGTTTGTTTTTTTATGTTAAGCTCAAGTCAGCTTTTACACTCTCCTCTTTCACCCTCGTCAAGAGGCTTTTTAATTCCTCTTCACATAAAATGTGATAGTGTGAGATAAAGGTGATAAAATGTGGGTCACTACTCTGATAAAATGGGGCACTCTGCTATCTCTCATCTACTGCATAGATCTCAGACTTCAAAGTTACCACCTAAGGGGCAGCTTGGTGACACAGTGGATAGAACACCGGGCCTGGAGTCAGGAAGACCCTAGCTCAAATCTGGCCTCAGACCGGACACTTGACACTTACTATCTATGTGACCCTGGGTAAGTCACTTAACCCCGATTGCCTCACCAAAAAAAAGAAAAAAAAGTTACCACCTAGGGCCAAACAAAGGAAAGGCGGTGAGTAGGGGAAGGGAAGGAGGAGTGTTGTTTCCATGAAAGGCCAAATCCTTGGACTTGATCTTTCTCTGATTCCTGGGCTTTCTTACTGGTACCACTTTGCCTTTATTCTGTCTCCTGTGGTCTCCTACACCTAGATGGTTTAGGTGAATGACAATGTTTTCCTGTAGTATGGGATCTCAAGAGTAAACGGCATACAGTTGAGTAAGAGCTCAAGTACAGTTTTGATTTTTTGGTTAATTTGGCTCAGATTGAAAGCACAGTATCACATAGACCCTGTTACAGGGGCAGGTGATGGTATTGATAAACTACAGACAGTACATTATTGGATTATACACAGAAAGGCCAATCACTGTAAAAATGAAAAGCCTGAACTGTTATGATACCCCTTCTATTTGTACCTACTTTATGAATACTGCTGGAGTTACCCTGTTTCAGCAAAAGAAAAATAAAAAGGATGATTATGAGCCAGTGAAGTGAAAGCATGTGGTTATGTGAACAGGTCAATGTTACTATAGAATGGACTGGGAAAGGTAGCAAGAAATGAAGCATACATATTTACTAGATGATGTTAAAGGAGTAAATAAATGCTTTATGTATTAAATTTATTTATTTATTAAACACTTGCTATATGCAAAGCAATGGAAAAAAGCAAGACCATCCCTCCTTTTAAGAAACTCATATTCTAACAGGGGGAAAAAACACATGTAGGAGGTTTTAGTGACAAATCAGATTAAGTGACCTTAGGGTGCAGTAACAGAGCAGACAGTGATATACCTTCTTTTATGTCATTTCCATTGATAAAATGAGCTCTAATACTTAGCTATCGGATAGATTGGAAGCAGGGCTTATGTGTTGGAGCAGAGGCTTGCTACTATTCCCTGGGCTCTTGGCAATCCTTCTCTGCCAGTTGGTCAATAATTGGTGATAGTGGTCATAGGGATGGTAAGCACCTTCCCCAGGAGGTTCAGGCCCATTCCCACGAGAGTGGCTCCCCTCAATGATGGCTACAAAGGCCAAGTTATAAACCAGGACCTAAGAGGAGATAGTGGTCAGTGTTTGATCCTCCTGGAATATTCTACCTCTTCCTCTCCCAAAGTAGTAGTTGGTTTGTACTTGGTGGTGGTGTTGGAAGGACAGGAGCCCCATCTCTCCAAGTATTGGTCCCTCTATGCTGGCTTCCAGGGGTGGGCTAGAAACAGCACTAGTGGAGGAGGGCATTTCTGTTCCCAGGGCTCTTTTACCTGCCTGTCTCTGGCAGTTGGTCATTGCTTAGTAGTTATGTTCACTATGTAGGGACCCTTACACACAAGTGTTATCCCATTTAATGATGAAAGCAAGGGCCAGGTTAGAAGTAGTTTTAGTGGTCTAATGAGCACACCTTGAATCAGACTCCAAGACAACATAATCAATTCAAGAAGCTATTTATAAACATTGACTCTAGGTAAAGACACATATAAGTTTCATTTATGCTGAGATTCAATTCAGTGGAAATCAACAAGCGCTTTAAAGTGAAAAGCATTCAGCTGGGCACTGGTCATTCAATGACTAGGCCCCCTCTTTGTTGACTGATGGACCAGTAACTGAGATTAGCCAAGTGTCAAATGTCTGTAGCAGCCCAGCGAAGAACAACACAGAACAAATGAGAGTGAGAGGAGGACATGGTCTTTGATGCTGCCCCAGTACTCTAAAGATATTCTGGGTTCTCCTTGCTTCTTGTGGGTGAGTTCTCTGTGGCTCTCTCCCTGGTCAAGTACCTGGAGCCAGAGGAAATAAGTTCAAACCCACTTCTTCCACCTAACGTCTGTGTGACCGTAAATAAGTTACTTACCTTCTCTGATCTCAGTGTCCTCAACTGGAAAATGAAGGGATTGGACTAGATGACCACCCCCATCCCTTCTCAGTCTACATCTGTGTACCTGTGTTTGTGCCCTGGGGGAGTATAACCTCCAGAGTACTACAGATCTCATCCCTGAAGAGGAAGCATTGTATTGGGAAACCTGGGGTGATGAGAAAAGGCCAACAATGAAATGAGTGGTCTCAGGGTCAGTTTTGCTGTATGTCTACACTGTCTCAATGAAACTTTCTTTTTTCCTTAAGTGCAGTGTTCTGTTTTAAAATGAGATCTGAGAAATGAGATCCCCTCATTCACTTGAATGATAAAAATTAGGTGAAATTGACAAAAAAAAAAAAGCTGGCTTTACTTTCCAGCATCTAGCACAAAACCTTGTTCACAGCAGGTATTTGTAAATTTTTTGTGGAATGAATGAGTGAACGTAGTACCGATACTCTTTCATCTCTGCACTAAGGTATTTGTTGTTGTTTATTGTTTGGTTATTTCAGTCACGTCTGACACTTCATGACCCCATTTGAAATTTTCTTGGCAAAGATACTACAGTGGTTTGCCATTTCCTTCTCTAGCTCATTTTACAGATGAGGAAACTGTGGCAAACAGGATTAAGTAACTTGCCCAGAGTCACAGTTAGTAAGTATCAGAAGCCAGATTTGAACTCAGGAAGAGGCTTCTTCCTGACTCTAGGCCAGGCATTCTAACCACCTGGTTGCCCATATAAATGCTAGCTATTATTATTATTTTGTTGGTATTAATAATAGGCAAAAGAGTACTTTCGCTGAGTCAAAGGGTGAATCTTCCTAACTGCAGTCCTGGCTCTCTACTCGTAGTGCTACCTAGCTGTCTGCACTAGGAGATAGGATCATACAATTATAATTTATCAGAAATGGAAGGGCTCTTTTCAATCACACAGCCCAAACCCCTTACATAGTGAACATTTTCTATTCCTTTCTGCCATTTTCCAGGCTCTCTATCAGTAGCATCCACTTCTCTCAGCTTCCTCTTTCCTCTGATTGGAGGGCTGGAGGGCAGAGCACCATTCTCCTCCCAATGCCTTCCCTTGTATAGGGCAGGAATTGGACTTTCAGCTCATCCCATTTCATACTTGCTGCTCTGCCTGGTTTCAACTCCATAGAACAAGATGCCCCATGCCAGGTACCTTCGTTTTCCTCTCCCTCTCCAGCTTCCTTTTTTGTGTTGTCTCCCCCTTCAGACTATAAGCTCTCTGAGGTCAGGGACTGTCTTCTTTTACTTGTCTCCCCAGCATTTAACACAACGCCCGGCACATAGTAGGTTCTTAATAAATACATCATGGATTGGATTGGTATATATACAAAATGCTTGCCTCTGAATATAACATTTTGTTTTTTTGTTTTTGCAGTTTCCTCCTCTTCGAGGCTCAGATTTCCCCTTCCGCATGATGTCTGTCAACATGTCTAAAGTGATATCATCTACTTATCTGTGACTCAGTTGAAAATCTTCTCCTCCCACCCTGGCACATTATAATCATTTATACTATGCCCCAATTCAGGGCCAAAAAAATGGACAAAATTCATTTTAAAGGCAATTTCCATCACCTTCTTTTGTACTTTTGAAATAGCAGTGATATTGCGAATCTCACATTAATATTTAAGGTACTTTGTGACCACCCTATATTTATAATTTGTTATTCCATTTTAAGAAGAAGGTACTTTGTCACACACACTTGTTTTTCCAAGAAGAGTTTTAAACCTGTCCTCACTTCCAATTACTACTCAAAAGTAGCTAAACTGTGACTCCAGAATAGTTGTCAGTTGCCATGTGATTAAAATGGAGACTTATAAATAGTGATAGACTTTATCCAGCTTCTTCTATTGTGGTAATTACTGTACTTAAAAGCCCAATGACTTACTTGAAAAATAAAGGTTATAGAAACACAAATAATAACCAAACATGGTTATGTGGTGCTTTACATTTTAAAGTATTTGCTCCATAACATCTAAATGATGATGCCAAAGGACCTTAATATTCCTAAAACTACAATTTTTTTTGGTTATTGTGCCCCAGATTTAAACACCTCTTGTGTCCAACATCTGGCATTAAAATAACATTTTATAATTTGCAAAGCACTTTATATACATTATCTCATTTGATCCTCACAACAGCTCTGTAAGGGAAGATACTAGACTGGTATTGTTGTTTCCATTTTACACTAGAAGCAGCCGAGTGATTTCCCCATGGTCACACCAACAATAAGTTTCAGAGACATGATTCAAACTCTGACTCCAAGTCAATACTCCTTGAAGTACTCTAGAATGTCTCCATATACATCAGCTCCACTTAACTAGTGGATAACTCTTCTTAAAAAAAAAAGAGTAAGTTTTTGAATCTCATCAAAGCCCATCACTGAGGACAGCAAGTGTGGAAAATGAAAATATTTCAAGGTTCTAAAATGTATTGCTAAAATCTCAAGCTAGTTGTTTCATTTAGGAACTGCAAGATATTTATAATTCCACATTTAACTAAATTTTAATTTTAAAAACTCATCATTTGAAGAGAAAAAAAGAGCTGCCTAAAAGTTAGTGCTAAGAAGCTATTGTGACTTACTAAATAAAGAGTTAGTCTCTGAAACAAGATGACCAAGGTTGAGTGATCCTAGGCAAGTCATTTAATCTCCAGTTCCTCCAATTTTCTATGAATATAATTTACAAAACATTTGCCAATTTGCACTAGTAACAGGAGTTTCTTCATTGGGGAGTTCCGGCACCATTTAAACCAGAGATCCTAGGAAAAAAATAAAGTAAAAGAATAATAATTCAAAGGGACTATGTGTATCTAGAAGAAAAAGTGAAACATAACTGTATTCAAAGTTTTCTCATTTTATTTACAAGTATCTTGGTTCTCCTTTTATCTTTAATTTTTTTTGCATCTTATCTGTGCAAATGAAGTAGAATTCAATTTCCTTATGAGTTATGTGAAGAGTGTATATGACTTGCTTAAATGTGGCATTTAAATGACAATAACAATTCAGCCAGCTTGAGAAAAATAGCATTCAGTTTACAGTTCAGAAAAAAAAAATAAACTGATAGGGTCTTAGGCCATGTTGTACAAATAAAGCACTCATCTTTCATTCTGTCAGTTTTAGCTTGTGTTTCAGGGTGGCTTCTCATCAGTTAATCAAAATTAAGCTTCCTGGATGCATGACCCTGGGTTTGGAGAGTTGACCTGCAAACTTGAAAATTCAAGACAACATTTGCTTTGAATTTGTGGGGTCTGATTTAAGAGTTAATGAATTGCAAGACTTTTAAATCAACACATACTGCATGACATCTGATCACAGTGAGTTCTATAGATAGGCATACAGAATTTTAAATCGATCCCTGGGTAGAGGGGAGAATGCCAGAACTATCAAAGAAGCTCCAGTTCTTTGTACAGACTGCTGAGATGCAGCTACATTGCCATGGCATTTTGTGTCTCTTGAATGCATTTATCATGAATTAAATTTATCTACATATGTGCTTTATCCCCTTAGTTGACTGTAACCTCCATGAGAGTAGGAAAAACTAAGTCTGATCTAAACTTTGTATCTCAAGTGCCTAGCACAGTACAGAGCCCCCTGTAAGTGCTTAAGAAATGTTTATTGAATTGAAACAAATGCAGCCACATGGGAGCAATTCTCTTCCCACTCAGCCCAGCATCTTTCTCCCTAGAGTGTAAATCTCAATCATTATACATAGAGCGCAGTGTTGTCTCACATATGGGAAGGCTAACTTCCTCCCTGAATAGCCTTCTTTTCTCTTCTGACAGTCACAGGAGCAAAAACTAACCTAATAAATCTCATATTCTTCTTCCTTCAAAGGTGGTCATTATTAAGTTGGATTCTTTCTCATTCATATCACTTCTAAAGTCTGTTTGTGGCTCATGGAATGTAATCATCATAGGCAAGGAAATTTAATGACTGTTACCTGAATAGGATGGATGAGTCGGTTCCCATTTTGGAATTATTAGTATTATGATATTAATTATAAGATCATAGATTTAAAGATGGAAGGGGCCTCAGAAAAGAAATAGTCCAACCCCCTCATTTTGTAATTGAGGAAGCTGAGGCTCAAACAGGGCAAGAGACTTAGCCACGGCCACAGAGATGTGGTATATCGGAGACAGAATTTAAGCCAATGTCCTCCTGACTCCAGGACTAGCACTCTATCCACTGCAATATACAGCCTCTCTTTCAATTACTTCAATTTGTCAAAAGAATCATGATTTTATTAGTAAGCATATTTACTCAGGAAGTATGGCTGGTTTGGCATCTACACCAAATGTAAAATCACTAACACTGATGAAGTCAGAGGTGCATTGAAATACTAAAGAACACTGAAGAAAGCTGTAATACTTCCTTGCCTCCTTGGATAGTTTCATGAATTGCAGTGGCAAAATATAATTTGCTGGCTAATAGCCAGCTTCCTAGTGAAAAGTTTCTCCAAAATTAGATAGATGCGTCCTTAGATAACAGATACGAAGTCCAGCACCTGACCCATAATTAAAGCCTTTCCAACTGGACAAAAATTGGTACAGCTTATGCTCCACTGACATAACCACCAAGAACCCAAGTTCACCTCCATGCCATAATAGGGGAACATCAAAATAGCATGTTAATGGAGGATTAACAGCACCGTCTTTTTAACACCATCTAGCTTAACATATTTGTGGTATTTGATCCCCACAACAACCCCATGGGATAGATAGGGCAGTTTTATCAATTCCATTTTTACAAATGAAGAAATTGAGGCTTCAGTCAATTGAGTTGCCCAACATTGCCCAACTTGTGAGTGGAAAGCATTGGACTTGAACCCAGTGCATTGTTCTTTCCGATACAATACAGGAGAAACTCAATCCTACCCAAACCTGGATACAACTCCCCTTGGTTGTGCGTGATTCACCTATTTGTGTGGGGCCCTGAAAATTCCCATAATAAATTGCACATGAGCAAGGTGGTCATTACCTACTCCAATAGCATCTAATATATAAAAACAAGAATTGGACTTATTTGTGGGATGAGGTAAGTGAGTTAAAGATGATTTGAAAAATATATACCTAGTCACTGCCACTGACTCTTTTCAATGTGCAGAAGATATCATTAAAATTTATGTAGACCACATTTCTCATTTAAGATTAATGCTGCTTGGTGTTGCTTGTTAAATAGTTTCTACTTCTAAAAGTTTTCTTCAGAAATTCTATTCTTATAAGGTTTGATTTTTAAAGGCAATGCTTGCCCACAGGGTAGGGAAGGAGAAAAGAGGGAAAGAGAAAAGAAGGGAGAGAGGTGGAGGGAACGACAAGAGAGGGAGGGGCAGAAGTGATAGAAGATGATAGATAATGAGAGAGAGACAGAGACAGAAAGAAAAGAGACAGAGAAAGAGAGATAAGAGAGAACCTAGACCTGTGTTTCATCTCTCAGTGCTAATAGAGACTGACAATTTGTCTGTAATACATAGTCTTACAGAATTTCTCTGAGCACTGAGAGAATATGTGTTTTATCTGTGGTTATATAATATGTCAAAGAAGTGACTTGAACCCAGATCTTTCTAACTCCAATGCTGGATTTCTCTCTGCTATGCTGTGTTCAAGGGCTATCAGGAGCATAAAATTGAATGGCATTTTTATAACTGGGATTTGTATTTTACCAGTGCACAGTCCTCAGATGTTTCTGGTTATGGTTAATAATCATAACTCACATTTAAATGATGCATTAAGGTTTGCAAAGCACTTTCCCCACAACTCCATGAATCAGGTAGGGTAAACTATAATTCTCCACATTTACAGCTGAGAAAATCAAGACTTTGAGAGGTTAGATAACTTGCCTGTTTTTATACCATGAAGAAATGTCTGAATCTGGATCCCAATTCACATTTCCTTATTCCATTCCAACCACTATACCAAACTACCTCCCCAGATCACACATTAGTTCTCAGAACTGATCATTTTCCAATAAGTCCTGAAGCTGACACAATGAGCTCTCTGAGGACTGACACTGACCCCTTTTTCCTTTTTCCTTTTTTCTGTTTCTTTCTTAAGTTGTAAAGTGCATAGTAGACATATTCTAACTTCTTTATTTTTTTTTCATCTTTCAGAATAGTTTCTTTCACCCTTCTATCAAATCTGACTTCTGAATGGCAGCTGATGAATACCTTTGTCATGCTTTAACCTTATTTCTAACTTATCTCAACCTATTTTACATTACTTCTCTATGGAGTTTTCTTTGGTTGGCAATGCCATTCCCCTGAGGGTAGTATGCCAGTCAATCATTTCCCTGGGACCACAGGAAATTGAAAATCAACTTCTCTCTTCTAGTCCATAGGTTCTAACCAATGGAGAGGAATACCCCAATCTATACCCAGAACCCAAACAGCACAAAGGGATTCCCAGATCTATCTTGATCTCCGAAGTGTCTTCTTGTATTAAGGCAGGATCAAGAAATTTTGTTTTGGGGCACCTAGGTGGAACAGTGGATAGAGCACTGGGCCTGAAGTTAGCAGGACTTAAGTTCAAATGCGGCCTCAGATCCATAATACTTCTTAACTATGTGACTCTGGGCAAGTCACTTAACCCCAAGTCACTACAAAAAAAAAAAAAAGTTGTTCTTAATTGGTAGAGTAAAAAAAGAACTGAATTTGGAATCAGAAGAATCAGAAGACCTGAGTTAAAATCCCTCTTCTGTTACCTGAGAAACCTCTGTCAAGGTCTCCTCTTAATGTTAACTTCTCCTAGCTTATTTTCCCCTTCTAAAAAATAAAAGGGTAAAATTCAATGATTTCTAAGACTCCTTATACTTTTAAAACCTAAGAACCAGAATTCTAGTGATTCTAAAGCCTACTGGGGGCAGGAAAAGAGCCCCAGGGAGACTGATTGCTTGAATGCATGAATGAATTTTTAAAAGGCTTTTTTAAGTGAATACTATGTGCTAGGCACTGCACTAAGCACCAGGGATATAAAAACAAGTAAGAAAGACAGTCCTTACCCCAAAGTAGCTTACATTCTACTAAGGAAAATAATATGAAAATAATATGAAAGGTTGACTTGGAAAAAAACCATGGCTTAGATATGGTCTGGAAGTGGCCTAATGGGCTTGGGACTGGGCAAGACCAGGTGAAGGTTATCAATCAGAGCCCTTGGTCTCTGGGGCAGGAGTCTGAATTCTTGTGGGAGGAGAATTAAGTTGAAGTAGAGGCAGTATGTCTTGGAGGTGACCCAAATACTTAGCCCCATATCCTTCAAATATAGATTTCAAAATGCAGCTCAAGGAAAACTGCCTTGTTAGCAAGGAAAGGTAATTTATTTTATCTTGAGTTTTCAAATGAAATGTATTATATTGACTAACCGTACTCTAAGAAGCCTTGATGGCTTTTCAGTGTATGATAACCTTAATAAGAATACCTCATATTAATGTAATCTACAAGCATAAGATGTGTGTATGTATGTGGGTAACAGGGCCCCAGCTGCCATACTGGTACTCAAGTTGGCAATACATATGGGTAGAATAACCTTGATTTCATCTCACAGAATATGCAGAAGTTATACAATACCCATCGGAAACAGAAACAGAAACATATAAAGCCTTCAAAGTGCACATACATACTCCTTGGAGCAGAACTAAACACAAGTTGCTGTTTGGACAGCTTTATGACATTCTATTGAGTCCTTCTCTCCAATAAAGTTCTACATAGCTCCCCAACACTCACAGTAACATATTGCTTTAGATTTTCCTCAGAAAACAAATACACTTCAGGAACTGCTGAAAAAGTAGTCTGTTAGAATCAGACCTGTATTATTGCAATATTTCATTTATTCTGGAGTACTGGGGGGTGGCAAGTTTTAGATGCCCTGTCCCCACCTGTCATGGTGTTGCTCTATAAGAAAAATACTTCTCAGGAACTAGGGAGGACTATTCTTTTCTTTCTCCAAGAAGGATGCTGTTAAGCTACTCTCTCTCTTAAGAGATCTGATGCCTGAACATTTGAGATTGGAAGCTCTCAAACTTAGGTTATCTATGAGGCAACCTCCAAGGTGATCATTACCAAGAAATCTCCCTTTTCTAGCTAGAAGTCTAAACTACTCTACGATCATGTGACCTTAGAAATAACATTTACCCTCCTATACATAGTAAGTTGCTTTTCATGGAGATTTTTCAGGAACTATCCTCTTGGGCCACATGGGCAATCAGATGTCTGCTTCAGCCAGGGGCTTCTATAGGATCTTGTGCCCCATTAAATTGCTCAGATTCCTTAAGAGTCTGACATGGTTGCATTCTCATTAAAAAAAGCTCAGATTCTTAAAATCTGGCCAATAGCACAGATTCTTAAAATCTTGCCCACCTCCATTCACTGTTTTAATAAACCTTGTCTCTGACTGAAAGAAGGCTTGAGTTGAATTCCTTCAAGGCAGGAACTGTATTTTCTGCCCTTGAATATCAGGGTTCCCAACACCCCTAGACCTCAACACAGGGGACCCAACTGGCCAGTTCCCTTTCCTTCTTTTCTTCCTCTACCTCTGACCACATAGGGTATCATACCTTACCTGCAGGTGCTCTACCCAAAAGAATGTAAATTTCGATGGCTGAAGCCTAGCAAAATATCTTGGAGTTTACAGGCTAGATGCCTTTCTTAAAGACCATGCCTTAAACTCAATTCTCTCTGGCTCTCATTGATTGACCAAAAATAGATTCCAGCCCAAGTCTCACTTAGTGGTCATAGTTTGGGCCCAATGGCTCAGAGTAAATGTAAATAGTAACTGTTTCTGTTTTAAATAGAAACCCTGAGGGTCTTCCCCTCCCAGATTGATATTTTCTTAAATTAGGTAAAAGGGGCCATTCCTTGACTCATTTCTTACCTAGCCTTAATCACTGAATGGGTGTTGCCTCAAACTAAGGCCTGTTAAAGAAATTCATGAGGTTGTAAAGGAAAAAAATAAGAATGAAGAATGCTTTTTGTGTAGACTACAACATAAAGTTGAATAGACAACCTATAGAAATTGCCCATCTATCTATTCTATCCATTGTTGAAAGTGAATTTTTAGGAGAATTTAACTGACTCCATTTTTTTGCTACATTTGCCATTTTGCTATGTGTGAGCCTCTGCTTGAACCATAAGACCATCTGCAGTAACTGGTTTCCTTTAGTGTCTTCACTCCTTCCATAATTGGTGCAAAATATAGTAATTGCTCTTAAAAAAAAAGGCATTTCAGAGTCTTTAGAATGTCCTCTTCTCTTACCTGATAGGTAATTCCCTTTGATTCAGTGAAACTAACTGTACTAAGAAGGGTTCATTCCTTATCTGTATCCTGTAGTAAATGATATATATTTTCCTCAACAAGCATAATTTCCTTTGTATGATCAGCTGCACTATAATGAGAATCCATCTTTTTTTCTTTGTTTCATATAATGTATAAATATTGCTTGCTGAATAGTGAATAACACATTCCCCCAACAACTTCTGGTAGAACACACCACACTCTAAGTATAATAAAGCCTTTCTTCTGATTCATTCTGTTTTATTGGTGTTAGTTAATCTAATTAAAAAACAATTTCTGCAACACTATCTATAAATATGGAGATGAAAATGAGTGAGAGAGAGAGAGAGAGAAAGAGACAGAGAGATAGAGACAGAGAGACAGACAGAGAGACAGAGAGAGACAGAAAGACAGAGAGACAGAGACAGAGAGATTGCACCAACACTTCAAGTGATCTGGGCCCAAAAATGAACAGGAGGAGAACATATATTCCCTTTGAACAATTGCAAAGTTCTTTGAGCTTGCACTTGTTCTTAATACAAAAGCATATTATTTAAATACTGTTAGTCTTCTGGTATTCCATTACTATAAGACATAAAACACCAGTCTCTGAAGAATTGACAATGGGTGCTTGTTGGGCATGAGTTGTTCAGGTTGATTTTAGACCAAAATGAGGCACTCACAAGTCATTGAACAGTCAATAAAAAGAAGTTTACTTTGCCCTTGTTCACCCTTCATTCTCAAAAAGGACCAAGGGCATCAGGAGGGTGATGATGTCTTGACTTGCAGATGAAACAAAGCAAGGATTGGAAACAAGGATAGAGTGGCACTTAGCTTCTATAGCTGTGGTTCCCTTTATCTCCTGGTATGAAGGGTAGGGTATGATGTGATTCATGTGGTCTTCAGACTTCTGTCAAGTTGAAGGGGCTAAATAACTTCAAGTGGGTGAAGTTTATGCCTTTAGCTAATCAGGAAGCTACAACCAGGGAGGCAGGAAACAATTGGGTCCTCAGTAGAGTTTTGTTGCCTTTGGGGAAAACATCCCTGTTATGGGGAAATGTGGGGATCCTGGTCCTATCACAGGATGCAACATATCTTAAGCAAGTAAAATTTCCTCTAAGAACCTCTTTTGGTGCTTCCCCTAAGTTTTGGTATGTTGTCTCATTATTTTTGGTCTCTTGAATGAAGTTATTAATTATTTTATGATTTGTTGTTTGACCCACTCATTCTTCAGGATTAGATTATTTAGTTTCCAATTAATTTTCAGTCTGTCTTTCCATGGCCTTTTATTACATGTAATTTTTATTGCATTGTGATCTGAAAAGGATGCATTTAATATTTCTGCCTTTCTGCATTGTATTGTGAGGTTTTTATGCCCTAATACATGGTCAATTTTTGTGTAGGTGCCATGTACCACCGAGAAAAAGGTATATTCCTTTCTATCCTCATTCAATTTTTTCCAGAGGTCTACCACATCTAAATTTTCTAAATTCTATTGACCTCCTTAACTTCTTTCTTGTTTATTTTGTGATTAGATTTATCTAGGTCAGGGAAGGGAGACTGAGGTCCCCCACTAGTATAGTTTTATTGTCTATTACTCCCTGTAATTCCCTTAACTTCTCCTCTAAGAATTTGGATGCTATACCATTTGGTGCATGTATGTTTAATAATGCTATTACTTCATTGTCTATAGTGCCTTTTAACAGGATGTAGTTTCCTTCCTTATCTCTTTTAATTAGATCTCTTTTTGTTTTTGCTTTGTCTGAGATCAGGATTGCTACCCCTGCTTTTTTTTTCCTTCGGTTGAAGCATAATATATTCTACTCCAGCCTTTTCCCTTTTCCCTGTGTGTATCCCTGTTTCAAATGTGTTTCTTGTAAATAACATATTGTAAGATTATGGATTTTATGCTTTGTAAGAATCCCTAGGAATTGTTGGAATCAATAAGTTAAATGGCATAGAGGGAGAAGAGGGGCCAGGACCAAGCCCTGGGAGATACCCATCGATCTTACCAGGACAAAGATCCAGTAAAGGAGACTAAGAAGGAGTGGTCAGATAAGAGGAGAACCAGAACAGAGCACTGACAACAAAAGCCTAAAAAGAAGAGAGTATCAAAGAGAAGAGGGAGATTGCCCTTGGCAGTGACTGCAGAGAGATCAAGAAAGATGAGGATTGAGACAAGGTCATTATTAGCTTTGGTGATTAAGAGATCTAGGTGTTACATTTCAATCCTTAGTTCTAGCTCAAGTGTGAAGGCTCTCAAACCTTTCCTAAGGGTCAGAGAGCAGAGTGTCAGAACACTGGCATTGCAGAACCACAATCTTGTGCTGTCTAAGAAAAGCCTTATCATCAATTACCCAACCCGATAACAGAAAACTGACCATAGCCAAAAGGACAGCAGCAGACATAGCTATGGCACACAAGACTCCCAAATGGGAAGTAAAAAGAACACTGACAACAAAAGGCTCCCTGGTTGACCTTCTGAGAGAACTTAACTTAAATTTAAAGGTCACATTTAGCAACTACTAACAAGACTGCAAAATATATAGCCTGAATGACTCGTGGTGAACATCCATTATTGTGCTTCACTGTAATGTACTGATGTCCTCAGGGACCATTAAGGTATTGAAGGCAGTTTGCCTCTACACTAATGACCAACTAAGATTGCCAGGCTTTTTCGGTTCTTGTGTTATTAATTTTTTTCTTCCTCTCCCTAAAATTGTCACCTGTCACTTTTCATTGCTATCAGTGTATTTCCTTTACTAGCTCCCCTCTCTTTCTAACTTGTTCCTCCCGCTACCTTTTTTTTTACTTTTTTACTTTACTTCTAATCTCCCCTGAACTGAGCAGCCAGATAATAAAGCTTAATAGATATTTTTTCCAAAAAACAAGTCAACCATAAAATCAGTAAGCTCTGAATGAGTGCATAAAAGCTTTTTCTATGAGTAATGTGCAAGAAGTGGAGAGGATGGACCTTGTGGCATCAATTTTGGCCACTCAGAGGCCTTCTTGGTTTACACGTGCGTTCCAGATAAGATTGCTAGATAAAGGACCTGGAGAAAAGCTAGATGTTATGATAGTTTAAAATTATAGGATGTTTTATCCCTTTGATTTTACGCTGTTTCTTAACCATACACCTATCTTGTTCTGAATAAGTCCTTCTCCATTCTAGTACAGAAATAAGTATGCATTCTTTACAGATGTTACCAACTGGTTAACAAAATCCTGAGACAGTTTGTCTTTAAGCTGGTATAATGGGGACTCTGCAGACAGTCCTGATTATTGTCAGTAAATACATAGAACCCTCCACCAGTTTCATAGCTTCAGACCTATGCTAACTCCTGGCCAAGTGGGCATTAGAGGACACATATAACCATCTGTCTATAGGAATAAATTCCTGTTAAATGAGGGTAAAAACAAGTTTTACATTCTATGTCTTTTTTACAATCCCGTTTTCTACAAGATGTTTATAAAAACCTATTGACTGTTTTGGGAGTTATTTCTCCCCATTCCTGTGGCATGTATTATATATTTTTGCTTTTATTGGAAATGTAGATAAATATTATACTTTCTGGTAATGGTATCTCTTGTTCCCAAACTGTTAATTATTCTTTCCTGACTATAAAGGTGATGATTTTTGATACTTTCTAGGTTAGACTTTGGAGGACTAATACTTTAGTGACTATTTCCTCCTAAATCTGTTGCCACCTACTGGAAATATGATTCTGTTAGAGGAGTAATAGTAAATAACACAAAGAAGGTACTTAATAAATATTTGTTTAATTAAACTGAACTGTTTTCAGCTTCATGGTCTAAAGACACAGGTTCACCATTGGCATGATGAACAAAGGAAAAATTTGTCATGTTAGCTCATTCAATTATATAGTTTCCCAAGAGAAATAAATATCATATACTTGCATTACCTGTTTCACAGTGATGTTAGGAGGAAAGTACTTTGGAGACATAAGGCACTAGATAAAGTTATTAAAATAACAGTAACCATAAACTGTCACTTGGGTGGATGCATCATTTTATCAGCATATGTATTCCTTCCAGCTTTCTCATGCCAATTTTTTCAGGATGCAGATCACAGCTCATCTATAGCTTCCTTATATTATCAGTGTGTCTCAGGAATATCAATGTACTACTCAGGCTATCCACCTACTGTCTCTCAGTCTTCCTACACGATTGGCCTCTCCACCTTTTCCCATCATGCATATTAAAATCTTTTAAATTACTACTCATGAACAAATCATTATTGTAAAAATTCTGCAACCTGCTCACATCTACCACACATCTGTCTATTGTTCTTTAGATTTTTCTATCATTCTGATTCTTCTAAAATTGCAAGGTTCCATGTTCCTTAGTCATATCCAGGATGGCATCCATTATGGGAATGTTAATGTTAAAAAGTTGGGCAAAAGTCATAAATTAATTTACTATTACTTTGGTGGATTTTGATTTCATTAGTAAAAAACAAAGTCTTCCCAACAATACATATTGCAACTTTTCTGTTTTTTCATCCAGTGTAATTCTTTGAACTTCATTATCACAGCAAAACTCTCTAAATTATGTATCCACTATTAAAATGAAAGGTAATAACTAGGACTTTTTTCTCATTAATCTTAATGTTATCTCTACATAATCTAATTCTTGTCCCCCCCCCCCCCATTCCTACTACTGGAGTTCTTTTCAGGGCAGCTAAGTGGCACAGTGCAGAGACCGGTGGGCCTAGAGTCAAGAAGACTCTTTCTGAGTTTAAATCTGGCCTCAGGCACTTACTAGTTGGGTGACCTTTGGCTAATCATTTAACCCTGTTTGCCTTAGTTTCCTCATCTGTAAAATGTGCTGGAGAAGGAAATGGCAAATCACTCTAGTATCTTTGCCAAGAAAACCCCAAATGGGGCCATGAAAGGTGGGACACAACTGAAATGACTGAACAATAAATAGTTCTAATCAGTAAACAGAATTTGAATAGCATAAAGAGTCTAAGACTGGAAATCAGAAAAAGTAAGTTTGAAACTTAGCTCTGAGATTTGCTAGCTTTCTAACTTTGGGTATCGCTAAACATCACCAAACCTCAATTTCCTCATGTTCAAAATAGAGGTGATATTTACAATATCTACTTCACATGTTTGTTTTGGGGATTAAATGCTAAAATATATATGAAAGCATTAAGTAATTTTTAAATTATATACATGTATATGTTATTTAAATTATATATATGTATGTATCTAAATATAAATCATTAGATTCAAATTAATTCATCCTTTATCTCACACTTAGTATTAGACTCTCCTAGTGCCAGCTGGTAGTAATTGATCTTCAAACACTATGTCAAAATTGCTTTCAGATATCAACTTCAATTAGTCAACTTTTCTCCATCAGAGCTACCATCTATGTCCTGTGTTTAGGTTGTTCAAATGAAAAATAAGACTTCACTTGATTTTCTAAGTCTTTTTGATCAACTAGAAAATGGTTTGTGTTAGGGCTTGAAGGCATAGTGGGGGGAAATCAACTTACCAGCCTACACCTTGTAAAAATGCATCTAAAAAGGAAATCCTATTTCTTCCTGTGATTTGTTGGCTGCCTCTTTCACTATTCTTTCTATGCCATACCTAATGTCCCTTACACTATTTTGATGTACAGTTTTATCTGGGTAGTTTTTCCCCTTACTCTTCTGTTTTTAATTTTTAACACATTCTTCTCAGTCTTTATAATATGCTCCCCACTTACAACCAAGACCTGATCTGCATCGCTATATCTGACTCATGGTCCAAAAAAGAAGCAAATCTCACTTTTGATGGCAGCCTTGTAATCAGTTGTTGTTCTCTTACCATATCCCCTTTTCTCATCCAGTGCTCCAACTTTCAATTGAAATAAAAAAGAAAAACAGTACTTAAGACTACAAATTTCATTTTTCTACCAAAGATTCCACAGTCACTAGAAGTGCATTCCAGCTTCCTTTTCAAGTATTTTGCATGAGTCACTGGAAATGGTTAGTTGTCAACAGGTTTGAAAAGATTTTTTTGTTTTGTAATCCTGGGTCTACTAATACCTAATCTAATCCTTCCCTTTTCTATGTTATTTTTCACCCACTAATTGACCAATAACTAGGCAGTACAACCTCCTGACAGAGAGGTGATGGATTTGGAGTACAGAATGAGGCATGTATTTTTTGGACATGGCAAATAAGGGAATGTGATTCGCTTGACTATAGATATTTGTTACAAGGATTTTTTTTTCTTTTTCAATGGGGTATGTATGGAAGGGAGAAGAAATAAATTTCCATTAATTAAAAATTTTAATTAAAAAGGGAAAAGGCTATTTGCTAGAATAGGCTACAATTAGTAACCTCTTCCATCTATTTGCTAGCTCATTTTCTGCTGCTTACTTCCAGTGCCCTTCATGTTACAAAGAGAGAAACTGTATTAGGACTGAAACTAGAACCAAGTATCTTAAGGCTCATCCTGGTGATCGTTCCTGTATACCAAGTGGCTTGCGTAAGGTTATAAGAAGTGGTAATTGGGTAAGAAAGATTGCCTAATAAATGTGGATAAAGCCCCTGGGAACTTCATTTTTGTAAAGTGGAGAAAAAAAAGGAGGAGGAAGAGGAGGAGAAGGGAAGGGGAAAGAGAAAGAGAAGAAGGAGAAGAAAAAGAAGAAGAAACAGCAGCATCATGGGAAGAGAAAGCACCAAAGTCAAATTCATTGAATATTCTTTACAAACACTTTTAACCAGTCCATTTACTCTATAATTCAAGTAAACAAACATTGCATTATTTGCCTAACACATAGTATGTTCCTAATAAATACTATTTACAAAGCATGTGTGACAGGATATAGTTAAATGTGTACAAAGTTATATGAAGGATTAATTTTATCAGCATGGAGAACTCCCATTGTGGGAACTTCCTCTACTACTTCAGATCATGTCCATTTTTGGTATAGAATAGAGGTAACAAAAACATGGCTATTGTGGCAGCAACATTTTCTGGTGCAGCTGGAACCAGATTAAAATGTAATTGGGAAATATATAACAAAATTGATTTTAAAAATACAATAGAACATAGATAATGTTAATATATGGTTTTCTAAGTTAATCTGTAACCTTCAGGGATTCTTATGTGTGGCTTCATGGCCTCCATTTCTATTTGAATTTGACACCGCTATCTCAGTAGGCAGATCCTAGCAACTGTAACTAAGGCACAAAGAGGATAAGTCACTTGCCCTGGGTAACAGAATTCTAAGTAACAAAGGCAAGATTTGAATCTTTGTGCTACTGAATCCAAGCCCAGCATTCTGTCCATGATATTTTATCTTTATGCACAAAGACAAAGATACTAAAATGGCCCCACTATATTGCAGTAATAGTTGTTATACCTTGCCTTGGAAATGCTGATGTTGGATGAAATGAGTTACATCATGAGAGTGGCTTCCTGACATGCCAGAAATGTGTCTCTGACATGATTTTTTTAAGCTCCAGGGGCTGTCAAAAAAGAATCTTTGGGGTTATTAGTTGTTCATATTCTGACAGTTAGAAATGTTCTCCTGAGACATAGGAAATTCAATGTGAGCTTGATGTTACAGGGCTAGATTTCTTCCCTAACAGAAACTATTTTCTATGAGAAGTCAATTCACCAGATACAAGAAAGGAAAAGTAAATAAATGTACCTACATATGCAATCCCACCTACTCTACAGTGACAGAAGAATTAAATAGTCTAACATTCTAGCATGTTACAAAGAAAAGAGCACTGAATTTGGAGCCAGAGGACCCAGGTTATAATCCCATTTCTGCCATGACTACCTATGTGACCTTGGGCAAGTCTCTTTACTGCTGTAGGCCTCAGTTGCTCCATCTACAGAAGGAATGGGTTGAATTAGATGATTTCTACATTCCAAAGACTTATGACCTTATAATCTACCTTATGTTGTTTCTTTCTTCACTTGTTAGCCTTTCCTATATTATATGAAAGATGATTCTGTGTTAAACAGTATCACTCAAGTTCATCAAAATGACTTTATAAACAACTAACCACTTTAAGTAAATATGCTTTTAAAGTATTGGTACATCATAGATTTTGATATCATTAATGCAGTAATCTCCCTCCACTAGATTTCAATCATCTGTGCTCTAGCAGATAAGTGTTAATTGCCTGCAGCTAAAAGAGGCTGTGTCTTTCCCACAATCGCATAAGTAGTATCCTTTATTCCAGGTGTGTTTCACTATGGGTTTGATTGATTCAAGAAATGATTGATTCTCATAACAACTACTGTAATAACTCTACCTAGAGATAAAATTTTGCATCTTTCTTTACATAATATCCTTTCTAAAATCACAACAAAACTTTCTTTAAAAAACACAACAAAACAGAGCAATGGACAAGTGGATGGTACAAAATCCAGCAATCAACTGACAGAATTAACTAAAAGTGGGGATGCCAACTCACTTCATTTGCATCTGCATAACATTAAGCATTCTGAGCCAGTCTAGTTGTTAGTAGAATCACCCTTGCATAAACATTGCTGTCACAAAATGAAAAGCATGTCAAAATTACTGATTGTCCAAATAACTTGCACACTAATGTGTTGTGTGTATCACTCATTTTAACACTTAATCACACTTAGTTTTTAACTGTTTTGTAATTGTTTCATGGCCGCACATATCCCCAGTGCAAGGAAGTAGGCTCCCTCATGATATGTGGAAATTGTCACGGAATCTGGAGAAATGACAGGATGTCCAAACTTTGTATATTTTTCATGTTCCTTACCCCTTAGGGGTTCTATTAGCTTAATCGAACATGTAGGTTTATCTGTACCTGTGTTACCTACTGGAACACAGCAGTCAGGCATTGCCATTGGTTATGTGTAACCAGAAGCAGCAGAAGTAGTTAGATCTGCCTCTTAGTTTGTATAATCCTGAAGAATACAAGCTTTTCATTATATTTTTCAACTTTTTTTTAATCTTCCTCAACACCTAGTCTCATATTATGCACATAAGGACAACTCAATAGTTACCCCATAGAATGATAGAGCTTTAACAGAGCATATAGCTCATTAGGTCCACCTGCCTCAATTTTAGGGGGGGTGGGGACAGCTAGGTGATACTGTGCATAAAGCACCAGGCCTGGAATCAGGAAGACCTGAGTTCAAATCTAGCCTCAGACAGTTACTAGCTATATGACCCTGGGCAAGTCATTTAACCCTGTTTGCCTCAGTTTCTTCATCTGTAAAATGAACTGGAGAAGGAAACGACAAACTGCTTCAGTATCTTTGCCAAGAAAACTTCAAGTGAGTGAGACATTGTGGATGACCTCATAGTTAGATAAAAAACATTCTCATAGAGATAAGTGACTTGCCTAAGGTTGCATGGATATTATCATTTGTTGCTATTGATACTGCTATCAACAACAACAATAATAATAGCTATCATTTATATAACACTTTAAGACTTGCAAAGGACTTTATAAATATCATCTCATTTTATCCTCACAAAAACCCATTTTATAAATAAGGAAATTGTGGCAGGTCTTCCTGACTTAAGGTCCAGTACTCTGTCCATTCTCTCACCTTGCTGAAATGCTCATATTTGATTTCCACATTCTCTGATTTTAATTCCCGTGTACTTTCCATTACAGCATGTTTTAATTCAAAGAAAGATATTTATAGAAAACCTATAGTGGCAATTTGGGGTCTCAGGCCATCACAGCAGGCTCCTCACTACTCTCACACTCACATCTTATAAAATTGTTCCAACTGCTGGCCTCAAATATGCATTGTAGGCAAAGAGGAAAAGAAATATCAGCTATTAGAACTTGAAGGGCCTTTTAAAAATAATTATTATTATGGACTTGCATGAGGAATTCCTAACGATCAGCATCAAAAATTCCTCCACCAGTGATGATTAATAACTAGTCTATAATGAATAGTCTTAGAGAATTGCCTGGAGGTACTGGTAGGTTAAACAAATTGCCCAGTTACACAGTTCAAACTCATCAGGCAGGACTTTTACCCAGGTCTTCCAAACTCTCCCATTACACCATGTTATGTTAATTCAAACTTCCTCATTTTACTAATGAGGGATCTGAATCCATTTTTGCTTCAGACCTGCAATTTTATTGCTATTGAGAAATCATGTTGATGAAACCCCCTCCTCAATTATAGTTCAGCAAATGCTTAGCAACTTATAGTCTTAGAAAGTCACTTAGGAGCTATGAGAGGTTGAAAGTCTGACCTAGTATAAAAACATTGAGACTTGAACCCAATACCTTTTTTTTAATATTTTATCTTTTTTCCAATTACATGTAAAGAAAATTTTTAACATTCATTTTTTATATAAAATTTTGAGTACAAATTTTCTCCTTCCCTTCCTTCCTTCCCTAAATCCCTCCCTAAGATGGTAGTCAATTTGATATGGTTGAACCCAATTTTTAATGACTCCAAGACTGACTCTTAACCTTCCAGGCAACTATACCATTCAAGTCTACCTCTTTGGGAACTTGAAGTATGTCACAGCTAAAGTTAGATATGTGACTAAGGGGGATACTGCTTAACCCCAATGATTTAAGTCTTAGTCTCAGTTTCCTCATCAGTTAAATGAACTGGAGAAGAAAATGGCAAACTACTCCAGTATCTTTGCCAAGAAAAAGCTGGACGTCATTGAAATGACTGAACAACAACTTTTTAGATAGTAAAGATAGTACTGAAGTCCTTACAGCATTTGCCTATGACTCCTGTTCAAGTCAAAGTACCCTTCACTTCTAAAACTTTTGTAATGATTGCAGTTTGTTACCCTGAAACATTCCAGAAGAAATGGGATCATTCCTGTGTTCACAGGACTCCTACAGCACTATCTGGAAGACAAAGATCAGAAAATAAATGAAGGAACACAGCTGGGGAGAGAGAAGTGGAAATCAATGAGCAGAAAATTCCCAGGGAATGTTAGTAGCTCCACCCACACACAAATGAAGCCTAAATGAAAACCTGAACAGCAGTTTTCACTTTTGCCTCATTTGTTCCTGTTGCTTATAGAGTGTTGCTGGCCTCGTTAAGACTCTTCATTTGCTTTTGACTTTTTCCCCATTCATTTCTCCTGCTTTTCTATTCCTTGCTTTTACCTGCTTTGTTCTTCATTTGCCAGATGGAGAAAATAACTGTCCTGGCTACCCATAGAGTTTTTCTGAAGATAAAAATGAACTAAAGTACATGAAAATGCTTTGAAAAAGTTAAAAGCTCTTTACAAATGTAAGCTATTATTATTATTTATCACTCCCCTCCTGCTAACTACAATCACCTTAATGCAACCAAACAGATGGCTTGCTTCAAAGAAGCAAAAGACTATTCCAGGAATTCAGAAATTATGGAGGGGGGCAGGGTTAAATTTAGAAAACAGTGTTTGTAGTCTGCGGAAAACTCTAGTTTTCTGTCCCAGTCTTTTTTTCCATCCAATAGGCTGATTTTCCCTTAGCTACACTTCTCCTGTTGCCTTGTATCTGATTTCTTCAATTCTCCCCCTTTCCTTGAACCTCTCAAATATGAATCTTCCATGCATTTCAGTTGCTTAGCTGATGTTTGCAAAACCAAGTTAAAGAGAACCCCTCCCCTATTAAAAATCAGGAACAACCCTAATACCTGAGTTACTGCTCTACTGCAGAGTGAAAAATGGACTTATGCAAAGCAGTATGAGCTTCGTATCGCCATGTGTCAAGTTCTAAGTATAACCTCTCACAAAACCATCGTAGACTGACGTCCTCCTGCCACTGTCTGAAGGTTGTTATGCCTAATGTTCTCTGGTGATATCCCTGGTTATACCTTTTTCCCACCCCTTTGCAGTTCTACTTTGGTGATGCCAGGCCCAGGCCCAGTCCTTCTCTAATTATTGCGAGCTCCTCTCCCTTGGGTATTTTCAGTTAAGCTTTGAGGCCTCCCCTTGAACTTACAAAGCAAAAGGACTTACTACATTTGGCATTAACTGGATTAAATAATTCTTCTGTTTAATTATTTTAATCCCAGCCAGGCTCTCCACAGTCTGCTAGACTGAAGCAAAGATAACTGAAGCAAAGAAGAGAAAAGAAGCAGACCACAAATCTTTCAGATAAGATTCTTAACTTTTTTGTGTGTCATGGATATCCTTGGCAGTCTGAAGCCTATGGACCCCTTCTCAGAATAACATTTTTAAATGCATAAAATAAAATATATGAGTACAAATGAAACCAACTGTGCTGGAAACCAATGTATTGGAATATAATTATTTATATCTATATATCTATCCATCTAATAAGTTCACAGACCCCAGGTTAGGAATTTTTATTTTAAGTTATCAGTATCCACGTTGTGAGAATTAGCAGGCTACCCAATTCCACCACCTGAAGTTTTGGGGTCATTCTTGTGGCTACAGCATGAAGAATATAACCCTTCCCTCTTCTCCTTATTGTGTCTTCACTTCTTTATCATGAGTCATTCCAGCAGCAGTAAGTAAACTCTCAGGCCAGTCTTGGGTGAGATAGAAACTATTTTAATAAAGACTAGCATGGAGCAGTGGAAAAAGCATGGGATTTGGAGTCAAAGGACCAGGTTCCTAGCTCTCTTTCTGATATTCACTACCATGATTTACAGGATAAGGTTTCAGTGTTAATATGCCAGCCTTTAGCTGCTCTCTTTCTTAGCCACGAACCATGTCTTCCCAATTTTTGTTCTTTTGTCCTCCCCTCTGCTCAACTTCACTTCTCAGGGCCTCAGTTCCCTAACCTGTAAAATGAGATGATTGGGCTAAATAGTCTCAAAGTCCTTTCCAAACCTAGATCCCATTATCCTATATTATCCAATGATACTAAGAACAGATTAGGTGACATGTATTATATATTTTAAATGCTTCATTAAACATTTTCCATACTTATACTAATTTTATTACCTGAATGACATATTATACAATCAATCAGTCAACAAACATTGATTAAGCTACTCTTAAATGCCAGGCCCTAGGAATAGATAAAAAATGAAAGAATCCCTGCACTCAAGAACCAATCAAGTCTTGAAGATGGTTTTAATGTCCTTAAGGGAAAATTAGACTTACTTGGCCTGGGGATAATGGGAGCAGAACCCTAAAACAGCAAAGGAGAGGGAGGGGAAGAGAAAGGAATGTGAAATCGACCTTTAATGAATAAAAGACTTTCAATTATTCCTGATAAAAAGACCAAAACTAAGTAGAAACTTTGGGATGCAAACAGAAGCATTGACAAAAGCCTAGAAAGTAAGTTTATTTGAGCAATTAGAAGGGGAAATATGATAATGTAGTCTTACATTCTCACAGAAGCAGAATATTTTTAGAACCTTAATATCTTCAAAGAGCATTAAGAAAGAAAAGTAAGAAAAAAGGTAAGAAAAGCAGAGGACCTGGGGGCAGGAGGTTCTATTATAGGGTTGTAAGGGGGAGCATGGTAAATTGAAGGCAGGTGTTTGTTTTTTTAAGTACATTAATGTAGAAAGGAAAAATAACTCATCATTTCTGATAATAGAAGAGTGTGAAAAGAATATATAAACAAGGAGTAAGGGTGGGGAGCCAGCCAAAGATGAATCTCACTCCTATCTGAACAAGACAAAGGAGGGTAAAATACACAGCCTACAGCACATGCATGTACACACACACACACAGAGGGTGATGTAAAAATACATCAAATTCAACAGGAAATGGGTGAGGATAGGGAGAAGCAGGATTAAAGTGGAGAAATTAACCAAAGAGAGCACAATCATAAGCAAAACAAACTTTATCATCCTGAAACTGCCTTCTCTAAAGGTACCAATGACATCTTAATTGCTAAATCTAAATGCCTTTTCTCATTTCTAATGTATCTAGACCTCTAGGCAGTATTCGATACGGTCCATCATCTTCTCCTCCTGGATTCTCTTTCCTCTCTAAATTTTCACAGCATTGCTCTCTCCTATTTCTCTCTCTGTCAATCTGACCTGTACTACATCTCCTGTGCTGGTACTTAATGTCACACCCAATAACCCCAAGATTTTTGCTCTGGGCCTTCTCCTTTCCTTCTATACTATCTCACTTGGTGACTTCATCAG
This sequence comes from Vombatus ursinus, assembly GCF_900497805.2. Lineage (NCBI taxonomy): Eukaryota > Metazoa > Chordata > Mammalia > Diprotodontia > Vombatidae > Vombatus > Vombatus ursinus. The sequence continues at coordinate 3,222,139 of NW_020954636.1, read as the reverse complement.
CTCCCATTGGTTCAGTTATCACCTCTATGTAGATGATTCCCAGATCTACATATCCAGCATTAACCCTTCTCTTGAGCCAGAGGAGACCAGTAGAGGGACAATGATAGAATGGCCTTTCCATCCAGCCAGGAACAGGCCAAGTCAGGAAACAGGTGGAAGGAATATGATGGAATGTCATGTGTATTTCTGTCCCCTGCAGGCAAGAAAAGGATACGGAAGGAGACTAGCATGCCACATGATATTGTGTGAGTGTATGTCTATTCCCTGCAGGCAGCAAAAGACCAGGTGAGGAGGCCTGAGGTGGAAATGAATCTGTCTCTGTCCCCTGAAAGTAGAACAAGGTCAGATGAAGAATATTGACTCCCATATTCTTGGATCAGTTATTTTCTTCTTCTGTAACTATATAATGTCTCCTGGCACATTTTGTTCATATGCTAACAATGAATCATTTAATATGTATTAATACCTTATGGTGTAAAGGTACTTCTATGGTTGTAGCAAAGGTATTATATCCATTCAAACATAAAATGAAAGTGATTTAACATGCAAAAGTATGCTTTTTTTTAGTTAGGATAAGGTATATACAAATTTTAATGTATTATGGCATCACAACTTACTCAGGGATTAGGCTTTAAAATCTGCATGTAATGTGAAAATTGCACATACTCAAAATTATCCACCCTCTCTCTTGAATACCTTTAATTTCCTATAAAGTACAGTAGACATGGTTTTACCAGGGGTTGATCAAAAGGGAGTCAAATTTGAATTGCTAATGCCAAAGGGACACAGACAACCCCATAAAGCATCCAGTGTGGAAACACAACCAATCCTGGGAAAGCAGTTCTCTTTTAGCAGAGCTAACCTGGAATGAAGTCACCCCAAGAGATGATTGCTTAAGCTTCACAATTCTAGCAGCACCCAATGAGCTCTCCCTGACTGTAACCCAATGTCTAACCATGATCCCCAAGTACTAATGAAGAATCTGTCCACTTTCTTAGAAGAGAGATAGTGGACCCAATATACAGAATGGAACACATTTTGGATGTGGCCAATGGAGAAATTTGTTTTGCTTGGCTATGGATTTGTTACAGAGGCTTTGTTTTTCTTTTCTCTTTTAGTAGGAGATGAAGGTGGGAGCAAGAGAAAATAAATTCACTCTCTTTGAAAAATAAATTAATTCAAAAAACTTCTGGTACAGATGAGTAAATATCACGCAGGGCCATAACCCCCACAAAAAAGTCTCCAAAGTAAACAGACTCCAACATATTGGAACAATGTATATGAGGTAAATCAGAAAGCCTGATCCATAACTTTAGGGCAAGGCCTGTATTATTCAGGCAAATTATATCCATAGCACCATACTGCTGTCCAGTATCCATTATTTGGTGCTATCACTCCAAAGGGAAATCTGTCCTCTCCAGAAGCTGCCCATTCCACTTTTGAATAGTTATCATTGTTAGGCAGGTGTTTTTTCCCCTTATGTCAATATAAAATTTACCACTTTTCAATTTAAATTTATACCCATTGCTCGCATTTCTGCCCTTTGGGGCCAAGCAGAGTTCAATCCTGTTTTCATGTGACAATCCTTCAAATAATTGTGGAAAACTACTAGGTTCCCTCTCCTCCCACTCCCCCCACCCCTGCCCCAAGTATTTCTTCTTCAGGTTAAACACTGACTGTCCATCCAACCAGTCCTCATAGAGCAGTATCTCCTGCCCCTTAGTCATCCTGGTTATTAATGTGCTTCCCAAAATACAGCTACCAGAACTGAACACAGTACTCCATATGTACTCTGATCAGGCCAGATTATGGCAGGACTGTCAGCTTCCTAGGCCTGAATGCTGTGTCTCAGTTAATGCAGCCTGAGACTGCATTAGCCTTTTTGGTATTCATAGCACACTGGGCTGTTTGTCCACTAAAACTTCCACATCTCTTACAGATAAATTGCTATATATCTATACCTGCCTTATCTTGTACTTGTGAGGTTGATTTTTCAAACTTAAGTATAAGGTTTTACATCTATCCCCTATTGAATTTCATTTTATTAAATTATTTCTAAGATCTTCCTGAATCTCGATTCTGTCATAAAATGTAAAGTGCTATAGAAATATTGATCAACAAACACTTATTAAATGCTATGTACCAAATGCATAGAGAGGCAGCTAGATGGTTCAGTGGGTAGAGTACTGCACCTAGAGTCAGGAAGACTTGAGTTTAAATCTTGCCTCAGATATTCACTAGCTGTGTGGTTCTAGGCAAGTCACTTAACTTCCGTTTGCCTTCTCCACTGGAGAGGGAAATGACAAACCACTCTAGTATCTTTGCCAAGAAAACCCCATATGGAGGTCATGAAGACTTGAATATGACCAAATGACTGAACTATGTAGCAAATGTAGGGGATGCAAAGACAAAAATGAAACAATCCTTAACATCAAGGTGGCTTCCAACATCATCATTTGATTGAAACTTCTCTCTCCAAAGATACCAGTGATCTCTTAATGGCCAAATCTAATAGCCTCTTCTCCATTCTTATCCTTTTTGACCTTTCTGTAGCCTTTGACACTGCTGATTATCCTCTTCTCATATTTTCAACCCAGAAAAGTGCTATGCACACATTAAGTGCTCGACACATACTTAAATTCAGACTCAACAAGCTTCCAAGTAAGTTCCTACTTAGTTCAAGGCTATATGAGCTATATGGATTGAACTGAATTGGTCTGTAAGTCAAGGGTATATCCCTAAGAAATTTAATAAGTACATAAATGTACAAAAGAAACAAGTAAGAATATTTCATCTTTTCCATACACTTATTTTCCATTCTTCAATAATAGTAATAATAAAAGAAATTATTCTTAAAGTGTTTTCTCCAAAGAAATCTCCCAGGATGTACATGAAGAGGATTGGTAGTACCTTAAGATCTATTAATTTATTGTTCTCCTCATCTCCAGTACATTTTATGATCATTCCTCTCCTTCGGTCCTTCATTGAGCTGCCAAATTTATAACTCATATAGAACTTTTTATTAGACCTATTTTGAGTTTCAAGTTCACTTATTCAAGATGAAAATTAGATAGTAGATACAACCAAATCTCTTACTGTTATTGTGAGGGGACAGGTCAATGATTAGTAAAGGCCTCAAAACTGTTGTTACTTTTCTTTACATAAGTTTTGCTTTCTCAGATCCACTATTATTCTGTTTCATAACCTCAACTAGACCCTCAATGTTGCTTGGCAATCCATTTATTTCCCTCCTAATGTTTATTTGTCTCATTCTCCATGCACAATAACAGTTCCAAACCTTTTTTTCTTCTCTCCTTAAGACACCAACCCTAGAGTCACAATAATAGCACATAACCTAGTCTCCTACTTTACTGAGACTGATACTATCCATCTATTACCACTTTACTAGTCTTTCCTCCATACTGAAAAAACTTTGCAACATCTTCATCCTTTAACGTCAAACCCTCCTACCTCCACCAAGTCCGTGTTTCAAAAATCTGTCTATTAGCTGTCATTTCTACAAGGTTTAAAAATCTCTGTCTCTATCCTTGATCACTCTGCAAAGCTCCGAGATCCACATCTTGATCTCTTTTCTGGAATTTCCATTTAGATATCCCAACAGCACTTCAAACCACACAAGTCCAAAGTCAAGCTGATTATCTTTCCCTGAAAGTCTACTATTCAATTCTATTAAAAAAAATATTTATTAGACACCTGCTACATGCAAGACACTGTGCTAGGCTCTGGATATACAAAGACAAGAATGAAACAGTTACTGAAATGAAGGTCTTACAGTCTAGTGAAGGAATAAATAAAACACAGCTAAGTAAACAAATTAAGTAAAAAAGGGAAAAAACACTAACAAATTAGCAAGTGCCTCAAGACCAGTGTTATTTTTTTTGTATATAAGTTTTGCTTTCTCAGATCTATTTTAATTTTGTGTTTAATGGGATAACCAGGGAAAACTTAATGGTGAAGATGGAAACAGAGCTGAATATTGAAGCAAAGCAAGTAAAGTAGATGAAGAGATTATTCATTCCAGGCATGGATAATATACAAGTGCACTGAGATGGGAGATGGAATGTTGAGTTCAGAAAAAAGCTAAGAGTCTAGTTTGATTAGAACATTGTTTGCAAAGGGGGCAATGTAAAATAAAGCTGGAAAGATAGATTGGAACCAGATTGTGGAGGGCTTCCGTATGCTCTCCTAGGGGCAATAGTCAAACACGGAAGGCCTTCAAGTCAGAGAATGCCTTGGTCAGACTTATTTCTTGGGAAGATTATTTTGGAAGATTTATAAATGATGGACTGGAGAAGTGATAGATTAGACACAGGACAACCAATTTGTAATTTATTACATGAGGCCCTAAGTTAGGGAGTTGGTTTATGAGTTATGGATAGATGCCAAAGATATTATAAATACAAAATCTCCCGGTAACTGGTTTTATGTGAGAGTCAAAGGAAAAAGAAGAGTTGAGGATAACTGAGATTATAAAATTGGGTAGCTCGAAAAAATGAAAGTGCCCTTAACAAAAACTGGGAAGTCTGTATGAGAGATAAATTTAGAGGAAAGGTGATAAGATGCCAATGGGTTATCCAGGCACAGATGTCCAGCATGTAGTTGGCAATGTGGGACTCAAATTCAAGAGATAAATTAGGACTGAATATAGACATTTGGGAGTCATCTGCATAACGATGATATTTGAAAGCTGCTGAAATAACCAAAGGAGAAGTAGAGAGGAAAGAAGACTCAGGACAGGGTGTTAGGGACACCTGTGCTTAAGAGCCAGGAGATAGATAATGAAGCTACAAAAGAGACAGAAAAGTAATCAAATAGCTTGGGAAAACCAGCAAGGACTAAGGTCATAAATGCAAAAAGAAAACAGAATATTTTAGAAGAATGATGAGTCAACAGTGTAAAATGCTGCAGTGAGGTAAAGGAGGAAGAAGACTAAAAAACTGTCCTTAGATTTAGCATTTAAGAGATCACTAGTCAACTTGGTAAAAGCATTTTTAGTAGAATGGTAGGGTCAGACCCAACTGAAAGGGCTTATTAGGAAGTGAGTGGGTGATGAAGTGGAGGGAGTAAGCATAAATATTTCTTTCAGGAGTTTGGCAGTAGAAGTGAGGAGAGATAGAAAATTACAGCTTAGAACTATAGTAAAGTCAAGTGATCAATTTTAAAGATGGGCAAGGTCTAGGCATGTTTGTAGACAGCGGAGAAGCAGGTAAAAAGGGACAGATTAAGGATCATTCTATCTCATGAAAACACACACACAGATGTGATTAAGACACAAAAATAGGAACTACTCTTTTTATGCAGAAGGGTCTCTTCCTTGGAAACTAGAGAAAAGAGGAATTATAAACAGAAAAGGCCTATGATGGAGTTGGCCAGGGTTGACGGTTGGCAGGACATGAATGATATTAGGGAAAAGAGGCAAGAGATTCAAGGCTATAGAAGTCAGTACAGCTGAATTGGTTAATCATAGGGCCAAAACAATGAAAAGAGAAAACTGAGTCCTGAGCATAATTGATAGTTTAGGAGAACAAAGAAGAATGGGGTGACTAGAGGTCATAGTGAGAATAAAAAATAGTGTTAAAAGAAGTGGGCAGAAGACATGAAAGTTTCACTAGATGATAGAAATATCTGCCAGATTTGGCTATAAAAAGTGAAGGATTAACTTCTCCTCTGGGATGGACTCTATCCTTGGAAGGTAGGTATACTTGTACTTTCTTATCTCCTTCCTTTAACCAGCCCTGTGCATGTGACCTTCCCTCACTCTATGACTATATTCCACCTCTCATTCAGAAGCAGACAGAAGCCTTTGAACTGACTGGGCAAGGATTATTGGGGGAATAAAATTGTCTAAAGCTACTTGCCTTGGTTCCTTACATGTTATGGATATGAGACCTTTATCAGAGAAATTTGTTGCAAAGATATTTTTCCCCAGTCAACTATTTCCCCTATAATCTTATCTGCATTGGTTTCATTTCAGCAAAACTTTTTTTTAAATTTTATGTAATCAAAATGTTTATCTTCTGTGATATCCCTTGTTTGATCCAGAGCTCTTCCTTATTGCTAATTGTGAAAAGTATTTTCTTCCTTGCTCCTCCTAGAAGATCTTTAATATCTAAGCCAAGTATCCATAATAGGGCAACTTGACACAGCGGACAGAGCACTAGGTCTGGAACCAGGAAGACTCATCCTCCAGAGTTCAAACCTGGCCTCAGACACTTCCTAGCTGTGAGACCCTGGGCAAGTCACTTGGCCTTGTTTGCCTCAATTTCCTCATCTGTAAAATGATTAGGAGAAAGAAATGGCAAACCACTCCGTTATCTTTGCCAAGAAAATCCCAAATGGGGTGGTGAAGAGTTGGACATGACTGAACAACAACAGCAACACTTGCCTCAGAAAACTGTCTGCTTACCTAAACTCCTACTTTACATATGACAGCCAGTTAGTGGCTGGTCCTGAGTCATGTATTTTTATCTTTCTTCGCTATTGAAGATCCTATAAAGTATAGATAAATTGAAACCATAAGATTCTCTCAAAACAGTTCAATCCCCCTTACGGGAGAATAAAAGCCTAGTACTTTGAACCTCAGTAGTCTCTGTCCTGTTTGTTGTTTTTAATCCCTATATATCACAACCCATTTTCATTCTCTCGCTCCACCTCTCTTCTGTTCCCCCACTCTCAAATAAGCATATAGATCTAAACAACTGAAATTTATCTTATTTTTTATCTGAATTATATGGCCTTATTACTAATTAGATCAGAAATTATGAGGAGATTTAGGAAACAGAAACTTTGGAGTAAATCTATGTTAGCTCAGGAAGACAAAGCAATGGAGGGAAATGTTAAACTGTTATCTTTTTTAATCCTTTTGAGGAGGGAAAGTCCTGTAATGTCCAGACAGGCCTCTGCTAAGGATCCATGGTAGGCAAAGTCAGTGGTCCATGGGGTTAGCCAACTTCAAATGCCTAATTGCTAGACTCTTGACTTGCATTTCAAAATGCCTACTGGACCTCTCTCTCTATTCACATCATTGCAACGTCTCCCCACCCTGTAGTCCCAGGGCACTTTTGCCTCTCAGAATAGCAAACCTAAAAGGTTCAGTTTTCCCTGGGGAACTCCTTGGTCAGTGTCTTATGTGACTATATGTGACGACAGCCCTCCTCACAATGCAGGCAAGATGCTATATGAATTCCTCCCCATAGAAGAAAGGCCATGTACTAAATTAAGCCCTTCTGGGGGATTAGATCCATTTGTGGCTTACCAATTGAACTAACAGCATGATCTTCATTTTGAGAAACTCTCTTCCCCCAGTAGAAGAAATCCTTGTTCATCATTAAGTCAAGCATATCGTAACTTTCTTACCTTCCCGGTAAAAGTTCAAAGATTTCTTTGGCAGTCTCTAACATCCCTTCAACTTTGTGAGAAGTCTCATTGTTCAGATCTTCCATACAAAGATAACATGACCTTATGAGACCAAACCCAAGTTTACTGTATGAGATAGAGTCCAGGAAGCCCTGAAACACTGATCATTAACACAGCCACCTACAGCCTGGCTAATCATTGTCTCCAGTCCATCATCCCACCATTTACTCAGACATATAATCTCAAAGTCTCATTATCTTTCATTTTCCCTCTCTCTCTCCTCCTAAACTCTATATCCAGTCATCAGGGTCTATCAGTTGTATCTTACCAACATCTTTGGAATCCATCCTCTCCTTTCTATTCTCATTGCTACCACCCCAGTCTAGGGCATCATTATCAATTGCTTGAACCATGCAATAACCTATTAATCAGCCACTCTCTTTCCAACTATGTCTAATAAATCCTTAACACAACAAAATCAATCCTCCTTATTTACAAATATGATCATATAACTCCCTACTTAAAACATTTCAGTGTCTTCCTATTGTTTACCAAATGAAGTCCAGATTTCTTAGCAAAGTATTCAGGTCTCTGTACTACCCAGTGTCACTCCATCACTCTAACCATGTTTCATATTACTCAATACCATGTACATTATGCTTTAAACAAGCTGGCCTATTCACCATTTCTTGGAAACATTCAATTCTTTCTTGACTCTACATTTTTGCTCATATCACTCCCTTAGCCTGGAATGAACTCTTATCCTTTTCTCCCTTCTCTACTTGCTGAAATATAACCTGTTATTCAAGCCTCAGATGAAATTTTATCTTTCTTTCTTGAGTCAGTAATAATTCTTCTTCCCGCAAAGCCTGCCCTTTTCTTTTTTTCTACCTAGATTCCTAGAATCTTAGTACTGGAAGAGGCATTAGAGATTCCCTAACCAACATTCTCAATTTACAGTTGAGGAAACCAAGGGCCAGAAAGTCTAAATGACTTTCACAGTTCACTGAGATAGCAAATTAAAGAGGTGGGACTTGAACACAGGTCCTTTAACTACAAACACAGTGCTTTTATGCATTTACCATGGTTTGTTTTGTATAACAATTATATACCTCCATGTGACATCATAGTACTTCATATTTATATAGTAATTTTAAGTTTTACAAAGTGCTTTCCCTCAAAAAATGGGGAGTGCAACTATTAGTATCTCCTTTTCACAGTAATGAAACTGAGGCTCGGAGAACTTGTGTGATTTGCCAGTGTCCCACAGCTAATATCAGAGCTGGATTTCAAACTTAGGTCTCTGATTCTTTTATTTATTTTTTTTAATTTATGGAATAAAACAAGTATTTATGTAAGATAGTATAATAAAAAAGATAATTGCACATAAAACTGCAAATCTATTATTTACAACTTGCTATTCCTTTTAAATATATAACAAAGTTATCATGCAAATTTTTTCCTACCCCCACCCTAGAGGTGGCTACCATTTGACACAAATATATATGTGTGTGCATATGTGTGTGTGTGTATGTATATACTATATATCTATACACACATATGTAAAACCATTCTATACATACTTCTATTTATCTGTTCTTTCTTTGGATGCAGAAAGCATCTTCCTTTCTATGTCCTCTTTAATTAAATTGGGAATTTATAATAGTCAAAATGACTTCTAAGGCTCATGTTCTTTACCCTATACCACACTTATACTTCACTTCCTCCCAACTAGATTATAAGCTCCATGAAGTCAAGGAATGAAATGTCTAATTTATATCTTCCCCAGGATCTTTATGATGTGTTGTGAGCATAGCAAGAGCTTCATAAATGTTTATCAAATTGAACTTTAAATCTGTAACCTTAATTGAGAGCTTATCCAGGAGTTATCAGGCTCTGGGAAATATGCTGTGGAAGCCCAAACTTGCACAAGGCTAGTTCATAGCAAACCAATTTAATAATCAATTTATAGACAGCAATATAGCTGCCAAGCAGACCAATATTCATGAAAGATGGTTAGCACTCTCAGGACATAATAATAGTAACTGACATTTATATAATAAATGTTTGTTGAATGAATGAGTATTGCACTTTACATACATTATCTCATTTGATCCTCCCAATGACACGTGTAATAAGTACTATAGATACCGTTATCTCCATATTTACAAAGGATAGAGGCAGCCTAGCGGAGAGAATGTTGTCTTAGACCTCAGAAAGACTTTCATTTCAACCAGATCTGCAACAGATACTAAAGATGGTGGAAGGAGATAGTCAATCTCTACGAGAGTCTTTTGGACTTACTTTTTGGAGAGGTTTCTTTGAAGAGGTAATCAACGGTTTCTTCCTATATTTACTTTGCTCTCTTTTCTAAGAGTTCTAGATAATTTTAATTTGTAATTTCTTGAAACTAGATATCTGGACTTTTTTTTTCTCATCATAATTTTCAGATAGTCTGATAATTCTTAGGATCTCTCTTCTTGACCGATTTTCCAGTTCAATTGTTTTTGAAACTGTATTTCTTTCTTCTGTTTGTTTTCAATCTTTTGATTTTAAGATTTCTTGTTGTCTTAGAGTCTCAGTTTTCTGTCTGGCCCATTCTAATTTTCAAGGCATTCAGTTATTGCAGTCAGGCTTTGACCCCCTGTTCCAAGGCGACAGATTTCCTTGCTTTTCTTTACTCTTAGCTTCCCCATTCTCTATCCTTTGTTTAATTTCTTCCAGGTACTCCTTCAGTCCCTGTAGCCAGGAGATTTTTTCTTTCCTCTGAGGATTTATGTGAATTTGATATATGTTTGCTATTTTCTTCAGGGTTCACCCCCTGGGCTACTCTCAAATTTGAATTTTCTTTGGTTTGCTCATCTTCTCCCCTCAGTATCTGGGGGAGGAAAGACTCTTGGCTTGGGTCAAATTTCCAGAGCTAAATAGCTGGAGCACTGCCCGATAGACCCTCAGCATAATGAGACAGACTAGGCCCCTCCTTCAAAATAATCCCTGTGGTTTGGCTCCTTCTTGCCCTAGGGCTCTGGGAAATCCACCTACTTACAGCAAGCTCTGCCTGGATCTTTCTCTCTGACTCTCAGGCTCCACAGGTTTCTCCAACTGGCTTCTGGGAGTGTCTAGGCTTAGATTTAGCAGAGGGCCTTTCTCCCACAGCTGGGCTCGGGCCACTGGTGCAGCTGGACCCACGTGCAGCTGGGGCTCAGCAAAGCTCCTGCAGACATTAGGCTTTGGGCTGACTGGTGTTTGTGCACTGTTTTCCTCAGGAAGGCTGGACCTGCCTCAGAGCTGTCTGAAGAAAGTCATTCTTCTGCACTCATGGGCCTCTGGAAGGCTGGAGTTGGGTTAAGCAGTTCCTAACTCAAGCAAGGAGGGAGAACTGGGCCTGAATGAAGCCTCTACGGGGCTACCTGTGATCTCTTTGCCCTCACCTCTTTTCCCTTTGTTCTCAACCTATTCTGGCTTATTTAGTCCATGATCTTTCAAGGACTCTAGCAATCCCCCATGGATTCCTGGTTTGGGTGGAAGAGCCAAGAGGTGATTATTTCCTTCTTCCCAGACTAAGTGCATCCCTAGTCACTGACTGAATCTTTTTTTTATGGAGATTAGAAGAGGAGACTTACTCCTGGAAGAAGTTGAAGATCCATTAAGAGGTGAGAAAACTAAGATTTACAGGGATAAAAATGACCTTCCCATGACTCTATTATCCAGTAAGATTAAGAAGCTAGGTTTTTTTCTTTCTTTCTTTTTTTTTTTTAACTTCAAGTATAATTCTGTTCCTCCCTATTCCATACCATTTTAATCAAGATGAAAATGCTGTTCAACTAGTGGAAGGAATGAGGATGAGGCAGGTAGGTGGTATAAATCTGGAGCCAGGAAACTTGAGTTCATATCCAGTTTCAGATACTTACTAGCTGTATGACCCTGGGCAAGTCACTTAATTCTGTTTGCCTCAGTTCCTCATCTGTAAAATAAGGATAATAATTGGTCTTAACTCCCAGGGTTGTCATGAGGAGAAAATGAGATATTTGTAAAGAATTTTACAAACCTTAAAGCACTATATAAATACTAGGTGTTATTATTATTAAAATTCCAAAGGGAAGACCTAAAGAAGATGCTGCTCTACCGTCTTCTGTCTAATCTCTTCCTTAGTCAGTACTAGAGATAACACTGCCCAAATATTCTCCTAAATTCCCCATTTTCAGAGTTCCAAGTAGCCCTTTTAGATCATTTGCATCTAAGGTCCAATCATGCTGGGCGACTTGCTGTTCTCCATGTATAGTATTCCCTCTTTCATCTCCATGCTTTTTCATGGACTGTCCTCTGTGCCTAGAATGCACCCCATCTCACCTCTGCCTCTCCGAATCCCTACTTTACTTCAAGATTCAGCTCAAGTACCACCTTATACATGAAATTTCTAATAATCCCTTCAGCTGTAGGCCCCCCAAATTCCCTTGAATTCATTTTTATATATTCTATAAATACTTATGTAGCAGAGTTTTAGAGATGATCATCCCTAATACAGCCTGTGTGGGCTCTTGTGGTACGCTAAACTAGTCACCAACCACACCAACCTTCACTCCTTTCTAACTGCAACCATCACATTTCTGTACTTTCTACTTGACAGTGCAAGATTTGTCATCAAGGAAGACCTGAGTTTGAATCCTTCTTCAGATATATATTAGCAGTGTAACCCTGAGCAAGTCACGTAACCTCTTTCACCCATCTATAAATTGGGAATAATAATATTAGCAATAGATTTTTTTTGTGAGAATCAAATGAGAGAACATATACAGTCAGTCCTCAACTTTCATAGATGAGATGTTCCAAGAAAATGGTGTGAAAGTAAAAAATGGAAATATTCATTCATTGAACCTATAGCAAATTGGAGGTTAGGTTCCTGTGACCACACACACACACACACACACACACACACATATAATCTTTTACTAGAGATTGCTGAAAATATACTTTTCTGCACATAATTTTTATAACAAGTTAATTCTGATAATATGTACTTTTCCTAATACATTAACCATGAAATAACCCATAAAATGTAGTATGCAAAATAAAATTGGTAACGTGCAAAACATTTTTCTTGCCAGAAATTCCCTAGAAGTCTATGAACTTTAGGGCTAATATCTCAATTAAATTATTTCAGATAATTTTTATTTTTCATAATGCGTGAAATCTTCAGTATCCTAAACACTGTACAGCATATAAAATTCTTTAAACTAAAAGATTTTTTTAACCTGAATCTTAGCTTCCACTGTGTCAGCTGGTGGTGTGAGGGTGTCATGCCATATACTATACTGCTGCACAGTGGATAGAGCACTCCTGAAGTCAAAAGGACCTGAGTTCAAATCCGGCCTCAGATACATAACACTTACTAGCTGTGTGACCCTGGGCAAGTCATTTAACCCCATTGCCTAGCTAAAAAAACAAAAACAAAAACATATACTATACTGCTGTAAACTTCCCTACCTTGGCCACCCTCTGAAAATCAAGAGAGAGGTTTCTGGAACTTCAGTCACTGCTGTCAGAAAATGCCAAGGTTAGGGAGGTCTTAACATCATCTCCAACGCTCTATTCTTCACAGCTGGTGGATGCTGTTGGAGAGCATGAAGAATACAGCAGCTGGATCAGATCAGCAGATCAGCAGTAACACAAAACTTCAGTTTTAGAGGCAAACGATGAAAATATGTAACAAATGCATGTGGATCTCTTTATAGCTACAGAGTAAACAAGACCAGTTATGTGCCTACTAAGATACCAGCTGCTCTACAGAATTGCACACATTGAGCCTCTGATTTTTTTTCTCTTCTTTGTGTAACCATAAATTTACATGGTTGCCAATGTGAAAATGAAAATGAAATTACTAATAAAATCATCTGAATGCTTGAAGTTGCAAAATTTAAGCACACAAATGTCAAGGATTGACTGTATAAAGCAAATCTTAAAACACTATCCGCATGTAAGCTATTATAATCATTATTATCCAGGGGCATGTCCTAATATTTCCTTTGAAATTAATAGAAATTCACAATCTCATTAATCGATCAATAAACTCTTAGCTTTCATCTCAATTTATAGATATACTAGAGAAACTGATTTTCCCCATAGGTTTTTGTTATCTCTCCCTCAGTATTGATCCTGGGTCCCATGGACTTAATCATTAATGTTACTGACTTTAGAATTAACAGTCTAACTCATTCCCCCCCCAAAAATGACCCAAAGATATATTTAAGTATGTCAGTGGTATGTCAGCTGTGAGAAAGATCACAACCAGAGAGATTTCTAACTGTCAATTGCAACTGACTTTTCCATGAACTCTGGAAGCCTAATGCCACCATCCAGATCTCTAAGGAGGCCAGGAAAAGTCTCTCAACAATTACCTCTTCAGGATCTTTTTTCCACAGGGTAATAGTTAAACTCAGCTCCCTCCAAAAGCCTCTTCAGAATCTTTCTACTTGATGAATTCAGTCTCTCAGAGAAGTTCTCTTAGTCTTTTCTGTACTTCACGCGGTCTCAGTTTTGACAATTCTCTTCAGGTAACAACTGAATTGCCTGTTAGAGTTTCTATTCCCCCTTAAAGGCCCAATAATTATATACATAGATTCTGTAGGAGAGATTATCAAAGTTGGTGTTCCAAAAATCATAGTACAGTTTTAAACTATCAAAGCTTAACACTCTGCTTGGTATTTACTCTTTTAGAATGTAAGTTCCTTCCTACTTGTACAAAAATATTTACAGCAGTTCTTTTTGTGGTGGCTAAGAATTGGAAACCAAGGGGATGTCCATCAATTTGGGAATGGTTGAACAAGTCGCAATATATGGTTGTAATGGAATATTATTGTGCTATAAGAAATGGTAAGCAGGATGATTTCAGAAAAGCCTGGAAAGACTTGCATAAACTGATAAAAAAAAAAAAAGTGAAGTCAGCAGAACCAGAAGAACATTGTACACAGAAACAGCAATAATTTATGATGAAGAACTGTGAATGATTTAGGTATTCTCAGCAATACAGTGATCTAAGACAACACCAAAGGACTCATGATGAAAAATACTATCTGCCTTCAGAGAAAGAACTGATGTTGTCTCAGTACAGACTAAAGTGTACTATTTTTTTCTTTCTTCCTTTCTTTCTTCTTTTGTTCAAGTCTTCATGCAAAAAATAACTAATACAGAAGTGTTTTACATGATTGAACACATATAGCAGATTACTTACCATCACGGGGAAGGGAGCCAGGAGGGAAGAATGAAATTTGGAACTCAAAACTTAAAACCCACAAATGTTAAAAATTGTTTTTACATGTAATTGGGGGGGGTAGAAAAAAATATTATTAAAGAAAATAAAAGAATGTAAGTTCCTTAACGGCACAAACTGTTTCAGTTTTGTCCTTGTATCCCAAGCACTTAACATAATACCTGGAACATAATATGAGCTTAATAAATAAATGTTTGTTGATTGATTGAATGATTCTCTCTAGAAGAGGGGTATGAATATTGAAACAGAGTCATGAAAAGGTATGTTTCTTTCTCTTGCCCTAGTTCATGTTGCATCCATATTAACTAGAATAATTTAATTACAAGCAAGTTAAGAAGCATATTTTACACTTTCAGAAACCTTGCATTAGTCACTGATGAAAGCTTTTTATGAGAAATACAGACCCAGAATCAAATAATCCACTCAACTTGTAAAATATATATTTCTCCAATCTATTTTTATGTTCAGTGGAACAAGAAAGAGGCAAAAGACTTGAAAGGCAGCTACTGTCTCTCTGTGCTGTAGGCTGGATAAGCTTCAGGGAATGTCAAAGTGAGTCCCTTGGGTTATTAAGAGTTTGTATTAGGAAGATGTATTCTCACAGAGAAGAATAATGCTCTTAAGGAAGGGGAAGGTGAATAGGAAACTGACAGAATGTCACTAGAATGAAGTTTTAAATTTGGTCAAGCATATTTTGGCAGGGCCAAATTCTGAGGCTGCAATCCAAAAATGATTTCTTCCTGTAGAAAGAGTTTTAACTTATAGCAACAGAAATCTTGAAAGACTGAATTTTTTTAAAAGCCATCATTACTTTTGCTGAGACTTCCAGCAATAGCACAGAATGACCCTATTGACAGAGGTTGTCCAAGCTCATTTTCCATTGAGTACAGGCAACAAAAACTCTCCTAAAATATGGATTATTCTCAACTCTGAGGCAATGATTTAGAGTATTTTGTGTGAGTGAAAATTGCTTATGATTTATAAATTTCAGGTTGTCTTCTTTATGTCTTTATGATGCAAACTCTGCAGAGCAAAAGATCATCATTTTCTGAGTTACATATGGTATTCGACCTAATATTTGAAAAGAAGTACACATTGACAGAATAAGCAGTTGCTTGTGTGATTTTATGATTTAACTTAAGACTTGTATGGGTCCTAAGTTAGGCTGAAATATTCATTCCTTGACATCTGAAATTCCATCATAGAAAGTTATTCCTTTCACTTGAGACTATACTAGCTAGTGAAATAGAAATATCCCCAGATGGTCAAAACATTGAAACTTAACCATCATTTATGATGGTTAATGGTTAATGAAAACATAGAATCAATGTCTATTAGACATAGAAATTCAACTCCCTCTTTCTGCAGATGAGAAGCCTGAGGCTATAAGAGGTAAAATGACTAGGGAAATAACCATGAGACAGAGACAGAGACAGGCCAGGAGCTCAAGTCTCCTGACTCTCAGTCCAGTGCTCTTTACATGCTACTACCGTTGCCTTCCTTCATTGTTATAAATACAGTTTCCATTCAAATGATGCTAGACAGACATCATCTTTCCAGAGCAAATTTTATCATGACTATTAAGGTACTGTGAGTGTTCTTTCCTGTACCGTCGCAATTCCAACCCCATTTCCACCTGGAATCTATCTCCCTTTCTTTTCAATTTCATTCTATATCTGTTCATTTAAGTTTTACCATGTTACTCTCAAATCTTCATTTTTGTTCGTTCTTATGGCACAGTGATATTGCAGTATATTCTTGTCCCAGACTTTATTTCATCATTTCCCAGTCAATGGACATCTACTTTGTTTCTATTTCTTTACTACCACAAAAATGCCTCTATGAACATTTTCACATAAATGGAATCTTTCTATCTTTGACTTTCTTGGGGTATAAGTCTAGGATTGGGATCTATTGCATTAAAGAATGTGGATATTTTAGTCAAGTTTTTGACACAGTTCCAAATTGTTTTCCAGAATGGTTGGATTAAGTCATGGCTTCACCAACAGTTCATTATTGTTCCAATCTTGTTATGTAGTTCCTTCAACATTAACTTATCAGTCAGTCAACAAGAATTATTAAGCACTTCCTAAATGTCAGGCACTGTGTTAAGCACTGGGGATTCACATAGAGTCAGAAAGATGGTCTCTGCTCAAAGAACTTAGCCAGAGGAAGACAATACGTAATCGGAAAGCTGAAAATGGGGTCAAAGAGGAAAGTATCCATTTGATGGTTTATGGCTAAGAATGAGGGATGGTTGGACTGGGACTTTCCTCCAAATGGAAGTTTTTTGAAGAACTCACCAAAGGGGCACCATATATCAAAATAAAGTCAAAATGGGTACATGATTTAGATAGGGAGGCTAATACTATAAGCAAACTAAAAGAACAAGGAATAGTTTACCTGTCAGATTTATGGAGAACAGAAGAATTTATGACCAAACAAGAGATAGATAACATTATGAAATACAAAATAGATAATTTTGATTACATTAAATTAAAAAGGTTTTGCACAAACAAAGCCAATGCAACCAAGATTAGAAAGGAAGCAGAAAACTGGGAAAGAATTTTTACAACCAGTGTCTCTGATTAGAAAACTAAGTCAAATTTATAAGAATACAAGTCATTCCCCAATTGATAAATGGTCAAAAGGATATAAATAAGTAGTTTTCAGATGAAGAAATTAAAGCTATCTATAGTCATATGAAAAAATGCTCTAAATCACTATTGATTAGAGAAATGCAAATCAAAATGACTCTGAGGTACCACATCCCACGTACAGATTGGCTAACATGACAAAACAGGAAAATGATAAATGTTGGAGAAGATGTGGGAAGATTGGAACACTAATGCATTGTTGGTGGAGTTATGAACTGATCCAACCCTTTTGGAGAGCAATTTGGAACTATGCCCAAAAGGCTATAAAATCATGCATACCCTTTGACCCTGCAATACCACTTCTAGGTCTGTATCCCAAAGAGATCATACAAATGGGAAAAGGACTCACATGTACAAAAATATTTATAGCAGCTCTTTCCATGGTGGCAAAGAATTGGAAACTGAGGGGATGCCCATGAATTGGGAAATGGCTGAACAAGATATGGTATATGAATGTAATGGAATATTATTGTGCTATAAGAAATGATGAGCAAGTGGAGTTCAGAAAATCCTGGAAAGACTTGTAGGGACTGAAGCAGAGTGAAATGAGCAGAACCAGAAGAACCACAGTAACAGCCACATTGTATGATGATTAACTTTGATAGATGTAGCTCTTCTCAGTAATGCAAGGATCTAAGACATCTCCAAAAGTCACATGATGGAAAATGCTATCCGCATCCAGAGAAAGAACCATGGATTCTGAATGCAGAAGCATACTATTTGTTCTTTTTTTTTTCTTCTGCTTTGTTTTGTTTCTTCTTTGTTGTGGTTCCTCCTATTGGTTCTAATTCTTCTTCACAACATGACTAATGTGAAAATACGTTTAATAGGAATGTATATGTAGAGCTTACATCAGATTGCATACCTTCTTGGAGAGAAAGAGGGGGAAAAGGAAAAAATTAAAACTCAAAAACTTAGGGAAATGAATATTGAAAATTAAAAATAAATTAATTTTAAAAATAGGGAAAAGGGGCTCATAGGTGCAAAGTCAAAAGTCAACTGTGGCATGGTGGCTAAGATGTCTGTCATTTTTGGCAATTTGCTGGCTATATGATATGTCAGAGTTGTTTTAATTTACATTTTACTTAGTGATTTAAAGCAATCATTCATGTCATTATTAATAATAGCTAGTACTTATTATAGTGCTTAGCACTTTACTAATACTATCTCATTTAACTCACAATAGGCAAGAATTATCCCCATTTCTAAGAAGAGGAAACTGAGGACAATAGAGGCAAAGTGACTTGCCTAGGGTTACATATATATTAACTGTCTAAATCTGGATTTGAACTCAAATTTTCCTGATTCCAGATCAAGTACTCTATCCACTCTGCCATGTAGGGGCAATCCTTTTGAAAACTAATTGCTCCTATTCTTTGATCACTCATTCATTAGAGAATGGCTCTTGGATTTATATAGGTTTTTTTTAATTCCTCATATATCTTGAATTTTAGAAACTCAGCAGAGATAGTGAATGCAAAGATGTATTTCTCTTTTTTGTTTTATTTTTTAATAATTTATTTATTTCTAGTTTTCAACATTTACTTCCATAAGATTTTGAGTCTTAAATTTTCTCCCCTTCCCTCTCCTCACCGCTCCCCAAGAAGACATGTAATCTGATATAGGCTCTATTTATACATTCATATTAAGCATATATTCACATTGGTCATGATGTATAGAAGAATTAGAAGTAATGGGAGGAACCATGAGAAAGAAGAAATAAAACAACAAAAGAAAAGGAGAGCAAATAGTATGCTTCCACCTGCATTCCAACTCCATGGTTCTTTTTCTGGATGTGGATAGCATAAGATTTATTTCTCTTAGTTTCCCTTCTTATCCTAGCTTAATTCTTTATTCAAGCAAAAGATTTTTCCAATTACATGTCATTAAAATAATTTATTTTATTTTTTATAGTCTCCTCTATCCTTATTTGGCTAAGGATCTCCTCCCCAAATCATCATTGTAAATGATACTGCCATGCTTTTTCAATGGTTCAAAACAAATTAAATATATGTTGGCCTTTCCAACCTTATCTCATTTGACCGTCAGCACTCCTTACTATTTTTGAAGGATCATATTGTCTTATGTTCATTCTCTATAGATATGTTTTTTAAATGTAAATTAGTGAGTTCTCTGTGTGTCCATATCAGCCTCTTTGGATACCTCTCCTTTTCCTCTTCTCATCAAAATGGCTTCCCT
Source organism: Vombatus ursinus (assembly GCF_900497805.2). Lineage (NCBI taxonomy): Eukaryota > Metazoa > Chordata > Mammalia > Diprotodontia > Vombatidae > Vombatus > Vombatus ursinus. Next base: position 3,202,639 of record NW_020954636.1, on the reverse strand, counting down.
TTGTATTTTTGGAATGCCATTCTTGAGTTTCCATCACTTCCTAGACTCCACCTTCTACTGGGAAGAGCATGCAATCTATCTGATGTTGTCAAATATTCAGAGTTCCTCCTTCCCTTCTCTTTGTCACCTTCTTCCACCCATCACTCTCTAGATTTGGGATCTCTCTTCAGAGTCCCTTCCCCCAAATTTGTTTTCCTTTTGAAGTACTTCCTCCATTCTTTTAAGGAACTCCACAGAATCTCAGAGGGAAAAAAGAATCAAGCTTGATCTCAGATGTTTCAATTATATTCATCTTACTTAAAAACTCACAATGCCTTTAAATTTTATTTTATTTCACTGGTAGATGCTCTAAGGAAAAGACTTAGGGGAGAAAAGCTAGTAATAAGTCTTACCAAGACCTAGGTGGCACTGGGTCCAATTGTCACAGGAGTCAACCAGGACTCTAGTGACTATTTATTTTAATAGTCCTTGCCTGTGCAACAACAGAGGGCTATATTCTGTCATAAAACAGTGCTTCTTAAACTATGGGTCTCAACCCATATGGGGCCATGTAACTAAATGTGGGGGTCATGAAAAATTTGGCAACAGCAAAAGGTTTCTGAACATGCAACAACCAAAAATTAATTCAAAATCAAATGTGTAATGAATCCAAGGTGTTTCTGGCAGCACATGCCTGTGTCACATCGTGCAACTTCACTGCAGCCTTGGTTCTGAACATATATATGCACTTTGCACTGCATATGCCATCATGCCACACAGTGCCAACAAATGCTGCCAGAAATACCTTGGCTCAGATTCAAGACTATTACATATTATGAATTTCAGTGTTTTTACTGTACATATAAAATCATTAAATGAATTTTGGCTTGGGATTAGGACAGAATTTTCAACAATTTCTGAAATGGCCTTAACCATACTTCTACCATTTTTTACTCCATATTTATGCAAAGCAGTGTTCTCAGCGCTGACAATTATAAAGTCAAAATATCAATCCACTCTGAAAAATGTTGAAGATGCTCTATGTCCTGCAGTATGAAATATTCCATGAAGATTTAATTCTTTATGTAAGAATAAATGAGCATATCCCTCTCATTAGTATGCAGATTTGCTTTCATCTTTACTAAATGGTAAAATTATATGTTTACCAAAGAATTGTTTTAAAATAAATTACTTTATGATTTATTATCAGCAAATGTTTGATTTGTATACCTATTTTATATAACTGTATACCTTGGGTCATGTAAAAATTTCTCAGGTGAAAAGGGGTCATGAATGGAAAAAGTTTAAGAAGCCCTACTCTTAAAGACAGTGCACTGGCATGGGAGGCAAATACCTGGGTTCTAGTTCCAGGTCTGGCACTTACTTGTTGTCTAATACTGGGAAAAGAACTCTTCCTCTCTAGACTTCAGTTTTTCAATCTATAAAGTAAGGGGGTTGGGCTGATCTCTAGGGTCCCTTCTACTTCTGAAATTCTATTCTGTGAAAATCATTTTTCCCCTTACTGCATGGGAATACATACTTGTTAAGGGTAGAAAATAAGGAAGATTACTACCTCCAGTGTTTTCCCCAAGCTTAGCTTTGTCAGGGCTCAACTAAGGAAAATTGTTGATCTGTACTTTGCCAACTATGACACTTGTTTAATGTACTCCTAATAGACCATGAAAAGCTGTTGAAATGGGTCCCATTTTGTGTAGTACAGAAGCGGCACCTGAAGCTACTTTTTTTAAAGGCCTCTCACTCTCTCAGGCTTGTGAAATGCCTATGAAGATCCAGCACCCACAGAAAAGGTCACCTTTCCTCCAGTCGCCAAAAAATGATTGCATCCTCTTTTCAAAGATCCTTATGAGGGTTTTAATGACAGAGTTCCTAGATACTTCAGATGAATCTAGGAATCTTAGATGTATAGATGTAGGATGTGATTTTCTTACTGAGTGAAGGGCATCTATTCTCTTATCTGAAAAGAAATTGAATGCAAAAATGAACATTACTGGAATGGGCCAAACTTTAAGCTTCCAAAATCCAAAAATTTCTGGTAATGAGGCAGTTAATCTGACAATATGTACCATAGCAGGATTTCCTGTAATTTCTCTAATGGACAACTTGCTACTGCTGTAGAGAAGTAAAGTTTGGAATGTCTTGTATTTTGCTTTTAAGGCAAAAGTCTTTGCTTTAAGGCAAACCTAAAGAGATAGATAAAGAAGCTACCTGACCCTAACAATCATAACAAGAGGAAGGCAATTAAGTTTTAGGTATCTCTTGAAATTTCTAGCACCCCTTCATCCATATTTTTTATATTTCCCTCTGCTTTTGTACTTAATTCTCTTTTTTCTCCTTTTGACAAATACAACTCAAGTACATAATTAAATTTACAAAAAAAAAATACTTTTGTTCTACTGAAAAATTCACCATGTATCTCTGCTACAAACATTCCAACTTTAAAAATTCATCAAATTATTAACTATCATGAAAAATTCAGGGAGGAATAAATAAAAATAAATGAAATAATAACAGTTATCATGGTAGTTTGCAATGACAGAATGCTTTCTTTTATATCCAGATATTTTAGAAACATTAACTCACATGGTGAATAATTGGGAACTAAGGTCCCAAGAGGAAGAGTTACTTTCACAGGGTCACACCTGTCAAGTACAAACCTGTGAGTTACATGGTAGAAATAGTATTATTCTCATTTTTCAACTCAGGAAACTGAGGATCTGGGGAGTTTAAATGATTTTCCTACGGTTATAAATATGTAAGTAGGAGTAAGACACAATGTGTGGTTCTCAAACATTTTGGTCTCAGGATCCCTTTACAAACTTAAAATTTATTAAGCATCCCAAAGAGGTTTTGTTTACCATAGATAATATTTACCATAATAGAAATTAAAATGTTAGTATTATTATGAAAATAATTTTGACCTTGTGAACACCCTAAAAGGGTCTCAGGGAGCCCCAGGGCTTCCCAGACCACCTTTTGAGGACCAATGGCCTAGTGAGTAGAATGCTAGACTCAGAAACAGGAAAAAACTGGATTCAAATCATGACTCTGACACTTACTAACTGTGTGACCATAAGTCATTGAACTGCTCTATAAAAAGGAGATAATGATACCTGTGATACCTACATCACAGGGTTGTTGCGAGGTTCAAATGAAATAGAGTATGTAAAGTATTTTCACATTTCAGGCTTTAAACTGCTATATAAATCTCATTATCAGTATTTACTGTTTTTATTATTATTTGCCATAGATCATTAAATTGAACTTGGGTTTTCTAACTCTAAATATTACTGTTTGTTTTGTGACTACACCATACTTTCTTTCATCTGGGATATTTGTCTTTATTTTCATTTTAATTCTAATGAAAAGAGCTACATTTTCATTTACTTGTACTGTAATTCCTACATAGATTACCTACAATTCCTACTATAATTCCTATAAAGAAAATCTATTTATGCTTTATATAGTAGTTTACTATTTCAGTAACCATATTATCAAAATGGACAACGAAACTAAGAACATCAGACATAATCAAACTGAATACAGCACTTTATGTGTTCTGCACATTTAACAAATGTAAAAAGTAAGAAACATTGTGGCACAAGAGCTGGCTTTGAAACTTGAAAGAGCTGAGTTCACCTCTGACATACATGGGCTGTGTTACCTCTAGTATTTAAATTCTCAGTGCTATAGGCAACTCTGTAAGATCATAAATTTCAAAAAAGATGCCAACCTGGATTGGTAGAAGGAATTTTCCTTTTAGAATTCTCTGTACCAATGAAATCACAGATATATTCCCTCTCCTAAAAAAAAAGTAGTATGATCCAAAGGTTAATGTGCCAGGTGACATCAACAATCCCTCAGATGCACCAGAAAATTAATGGATGAATTTATTTTTAGGATTAATAACTACCTGGACAAAATCCCTTCTTAAGAGCTCAAAAAATTGTATTGATTTTTGCACTTGTGTAGGAGTAAGTGACTACTCAAAGTCACTCTGGACTGATAATTCTATACATTAAGGAAATTTTGTCTGGACAATTTTTCCAGGTGGCTCTTTCATTCAAAAAAGCAAACTGTGTTGGCGGAGGGAAGGAGGTTAAAAAAAATAGTGGAAATGTTAATGTCAGTTAGTTAATTTTAAGCAACTAAAATTAGCACTAATATTGAAAGATTCCATTGCTTCGCATATCAAAGTACCTCAGGCAAAAGGGACAAAGTCGATTTTATTTGGTCTAGTTTTATTTGTGATCTAGACTTAAAGGCAAATATCTCATTGATTAATTGGGACTCACCCTAACAGATTGGAAGCACAATGAGAGCAGGGACCATGTCTTATCTAAACTTCTCAACTCCCCCAACAACAAGTAACATGGTCCATATTTGAAATAAATGTTTGTTAAAAAATGAGTTCATCTGAACTTGATAGATGCTCATGAGAACAGAGCTTTGTAACCTCTAGAGGACCCCAAGGGTGGGGAACGTGTGGCCTTCTAGGTCCTTGGGTGGAGCCTTTTGACTCAGTTTAAGTTTTGCTGAATAAATCCTTTTATTAAGGGGATTTGTTCTGTTGAAGTTTGGATTCAATCAAATGGCCACTCCTGAGGACCTAGAGGGCCACATGTGGCCTCGAGGTCGCAGGCTCTCCACCCCTGTTAGACAATTAGCGCAATGAAATTCATTCTGCAGAATGCAAACTGATAGATCTAGTAAAACTGACATTTCTTCATAGAAGAATCTTGTCCACTTGCCTTAGCAAGTTCAAAGATAACTTAACAGACTAGCAAGTGATAATAAAAAGACAACTAGATATTCACTTTGGTAGAAAACGAGGGATAAAATATTTGGAAACAGTTCATGTCAGCATTAGCTGGTTAGAATACGGTTCTAATGAAGCCAAGGTCAAAGAACTTAGACTTACTCTCTTCCTTGGCTGCACACTAACCTCTCCACCCAAATCAGCCATCCTCCAAATATTTGCCTTTGTTTTCTGGGGGAGCTAGATGAGAGAAGGTGAATGGAACAGTACGAGTCTATTGCTACTGCTGCTGAAAAAGGGGAAAAAAATTAGGAAACAGCATTAAAGCCTATTTCTGACTGAGTATGGTTTGTATACTTGTATACATGTCTGCTAATCATTAAGTATAAAGTAGGAATTCATGTATTTGGTATAAATTTAATTGGACCAAGCAAGTTCCCTGCTAGCCAGGTGTAATAATAGCTCACACTTTCTACAGTATTACAGTTACAAAATGTTTTCACATATCTTATTTCACTGGATGCTCACAATAACATGGTGGGAATGGATAATACAAATATCATTAGACCTAGATATCACACTACTTTCTTTAAACATGTAAGTCTTGATTGACAGAAAGAAAACCTTTATATGACCATTGATTAAAAATTACATAATCATTTTAGTTCTCTAGGAGAGTGGTCTCAAAGTGTATATTGGAGGGGGAGAAAGCAGCCTCCTAGGGGGCAGTGGCATGATCCAACAGGTGTGTGATGAGTCAGGGGGTAGGAAACTAGATCCTATCCCACCTCCCCATAGCAATCAAGCCCAAGGTTTATCTACAACACAACCACACTGCCTCCACCATTACTTCCTAACACACTTGCCCTTTCCAAGTCTATATATGTTCCCAAACTCTCCCCTTCTTCCCCAAGTGGACCCCTTACAATGACTATAACTTAATCTTGACCTATGCATCTTTACCAGCAAGTAAAACTCAGCAGGTGCTGTTGGGAAAATTAGCCTGGATACCTACGGTCTGCTGCTTGGGCCTGGGGGGTTGATGGGCAAAGAAGAGGTAAGTTAATACCTATACTCTAGAACTGTGGCCAATGAGTAACAGCCTTCACCCAATCCCTTTTCATTTTTAGTGTGACAGAATGAGTCACACAGGATGAGCAGTCATGAATGTGCTGAAATTTGTGTAATAGATCTCATGACATTATTTTTCCTTCTAAACCTATCCCCCTTCCAAACTTCCCTAATACTCATCAGGAAGCCACCAGCCTTCCAAGTTTACAACCTTGTTATAAATACTCAACTACTCACTCTCACTCTTACTCATCACACATATCTAATCAGTTGCCAAATCTTGTTGTTTTTAACTTCAACAAGATCTTTCACATCTGTTCCCTTCTCTCTACTCATACAGCCACCGTTCTAGTTCAGGCACTTAGCATCTCTCACTGGACTACTGCAATAGGCTTCTAATTGGCCTCCCTGCCCCTTCTCTCCCCTGTCCAATTTGTCTTCCATGTAGCTGCTAAAATAATTTTCCAAAAGTACAGATCTATGACTAATAGTGATAAACTTAACTCCTCCCAGCAATACAAGGATCTAAGACATCTCCAGAGGCCTCGAGATGGAAAATGCTATCCAAATCCAAAGAAAGAACTATGGAAGTTGAATTGCTATTTTTTTCTCTTCTGTTGAGTTTTGTTTCCTCTTTCTGATAGTTCCTCCTATTGGTTTTCATTTTTACTTACAACATCACTAATGTGAAAATATGTTTAATTGGAATGTAAATGTATAGGCTATATCAGATTGTGTGCTATCTTGGGAAGGGTGGTGGGGAGGAAGGGGGAGAAAAATTTTAAACTCAAAAGCATATGGAAGTGATTATTGATAAATCAAAATAAATTAATAAAAAAATTTTTAAAAGTACAGATCTGACTGTCATTCTTCAACTTAGTAAATTCCAATGGCTCCCTATTGACTCTAAAATCAAGTATTATTATTTCATCTGTATCTCATCCTATTTAATGTCTAATTATTAGTTTGGCATATATGGATGACTAGGTGGCACAATAGATAGTATGCCAGATCTAGAGTGAAGAAGATTCATCTTCCTGAGTTCATAACTGGCTTTAGATACTTACTAGCTGTGTTACCCTGGGCAAGTTACCTAATCCCTTTTGCCTTAGTTTCCTCATCTACAAAATGAGCTGGAGGAGAAAATGGCAAACAACTCCAATAACTTTGCCAAGCAAACCCCAAATGGGGTCACAAAGAGTTGGATATCACTGAAACAATTGAACGACATATATGCGCATGTATATGTGTGTACACATGATATATAAACACAGATATATATGTATGTATATATATAAAACTTACAAATAAGTAAATATATATGGGAATTGCAGTTTGTTTGTTTTTTACTAATAGAGGTTACACAATCAAAAAAAAAATTGGAGACTGCATCAATCCTTAAATTGCATACCCACATCCCCTTCATGTTGTGTGTCATGGTCAGCTTTACTAAATCTATGACTAACAGGGAATGTGGTTGTCACTCTATGCACTTGTCTATATGCTATATCTATATGTAATTATTTTGGTAGAGAATGGGTAGATTAGGTATGATAAACCAGAGGTTAGCTTCATATTGCAATTTCTGTGTCCCGGGCCAAAGATGACTTAGGGATAGGGGAGATTTCAAGACACTAACAGAGACTCCTATGACTACAGTTCTTACTAACCTAAGTGGAAGTAATAGTCAAGAAGAAAGAACTTCAGCCTTGCCAAACTGGTTGAGAAGTTAGGACAACAACCAAGAACTTGAATAGAAGGGGGAAAGTAGCTGGAGAGGCAGCATGATAAACAAATGACACTCAGTAACTGTCACTTAGCCTCGTAAAGCTCCAGTTTCCTCATCTGCCAAATGAGGATAATTGATAATAGTTATTTCATCTTACTGTAGGGTTGAAGTAGAGGATAGAAAGTCAGCTTTAGAGTCAGAAAGACCTGGATTCAAGTCCACTTCTGACTTCTATTGCTTATCTGATCCTAGACAACTCAGTTAATCGCTCACTGTTCCTGAGTAAAGTGTTGAGACCCTAAATTGCAGAGAAGGGGCTGATCTGCAATTGTGGAGAGACACTACTCACCAGGAGTTACCTACACCAATGAAATCGTAGATCTAGACAAAAGAAAAGAGAAGAAAAGGAAACCTACTTCAAGGGTGTTTGTGTGGCTCAAATGAGATAATATGTGTAAAACTATTTACAAATCATAAAGTTCTCTCTGTGAATGTGTATCTGTTGTTGAGTCATTTCAGTCATGTCTGACTCTTCATGACTCCATTTAGGATTTTCTTGGCAAAGATACTGGAGTGGTTTGCCATTTCATTCTCCTTCTCATTTTACAGAAAATAAAAAGGAGGCAAACAGGGTTAAGTAACTTGCCCAGGGTCACACAACTATTAAGGGGCAGAGGTCACTCAAGTCTTTCTGACTCCAGGTCCTGCGCTCTTTCTACTACATTTCTAGAACTGCCTGAATATTACTCTTCATAATACTCTACAAAATATAACCAATACAACGTAAGCTCCTTAAGGGCAGAGAATGTTTCATTTTTGTCTTTGCATCCCCTGCCCTTAGCACAGTGCCTTTGCTCATTGCAGGTACTTAAATGTTTGTCAAATTAAATTGAATCCATGCATTCTTTGATCAGCCTTTTAAAAATTCTTTCTGTGTATTCCCATAGAAAGAAACAGATAAGTTAGCCTAGAGAAATGGGTGGGAAGAAGTTGTTAAATCGAAATGAGAGGCCGATCTAATATAGATAGGCTATTCTTAAAATGCCTTTTGTGCTGCATAAAATCACTGGGATTGCATTAATTGAATAGAAATGATAGTTCCTGAATTTTTCCCCCCATGGTAAGAAACATGGTCTAGAGCTAAATTAAGATATCCTTTGAATACTTTTGGCATAACATTTCTCTTGGAACAGCTGGTTTCAGTTAATAGGCATATACTTGCTGCCAGAGCAAGCACATTTGTAATCCCCATCATGCTTACAGTATGAACGGGCCCAGAGCACATAATCACAGAGCGCACTCTTGTTGCCTTACAAGTTGTTTTCCCCCTCCCAAGTTGTACTTTGGGGAGACATACCATCTATTTTGCACTGCTGTTTCATGCTTTGCTTTAATTATCATCTGTGATATTTATGGGAATGAACAGGAGATCGCCTATTGTGCATCCTTAGCTCAATTTAAAATATATAGGATTACAAATCTTCACAATATGAAGCTCTGAGTGCCTTACTTGGGAAGCATCAGTTAAACTACAAACATATCTCTCAATGCACAATTTTTCAGGTTTAAGTAATAGTAAACTAAGGATGCTATATTGTCAAGGCCTGATATGTCCCAAAATGAATTGACAGGTAGCCAAGTGACTGCCTGGTAGAAACATGGAAAAGAAATCTACTGAATATCCTTAAGCATTGGGATTTTTGTTCCAATTGTTCATCATTATTACTCGTAGGTATGTTGGCTATTGTGTCTTCAGTTATAAAGCCTTAGGTATTAAACAGCAAGTGAATATTAAAAAATGATTAGGGAAAAAAGAAACCCAACAATAGAGAAGATTAGAACAGAGAAAATGACCTTGTTGTCTGAAAATAATTTTAGGATATAGATATATCTTTTTTTCCTTTATCTTCTAATCATCAATTATTTAATGAAAAAGAATATTATATTTGCAAAATAGGGGGAGCTAACTGAATGAAATCATAATTCTGTCTAGTTTCAGTAAATATTTGCATCTTCAAATATGTTTCCAGCTCAATAGTTTTAGAGCATATATCATTCCACCTAATTTAAATTGCTTCATTAGGTTTAAGGAAAAGAAAAATAAAACAAAACCATTTTTTTTAAATTCAGCATTTGTCTTAAAATTTTAATATCAGAGCTCTGTATTGGTTCAGAAAATTAGTATTATTCATTCCACTTTGTAGTTCATGATTCCATTTGGCTAGACTCTGGTGTTAAAAAGATGTAAAAAATGGAATCAAACCTTATTACTTTGAATTTCTCTAGTTTAGAACATTTAGAAATTTGAAAGGATCTGGGCTGAAGTTTCTCTATGTACAATCTATAGAAAAGGATTTTCCAAAGGGTTTACTACTGTAAACAAGATTGCAAATAATTTACTTTACCCTGTTTAAGAGGAAATAAAATTTCAATCACATTAAAAAATGATCCTGATGTATGCAAATAATTGATGTGTTAATGACAGATCCTTATTCTTTCATTTAGACAAGTACATGAAAGATTTGTACTCAGTACTTGGAAGTCTAAATTGAACTATCCTCATTTTCAAATACCTGTAGCAAATCACCACCTGGAAGTCCCATTGGTATCTGAAGCCCAACACTTCCAAAACTGAACATTCTCTTTCCTTTTAGAAACTGTTCCTTCTCCTGGCTTCCCTATATCCATCATTGGCACCACCTCCAACACCTAAGCTAGAAACTCCAGAAAAAATTTAACTCCTATGCTTCTTTCACTTCACACATAAAATAAATGCATCAGTTCTGCCTCTAAAATAATTCTCCTCCAATACTTAATCAATTACACCTCCAAAGTAGACAGATCTCTTTTTCAATTCTTCTGTCAGTATTCTATCATAACTGCCATTTATATGGAATTTTAAAGTTTGCAAAGTACATATATTATAACATCTGATCCTCATAACATCCTCATAAAGGAGGTATGACAGATATTTTATTCTCATTTTTCAAAAAGGCACTGAGAGGTTAAGCAATATATTGTTTGACCTTCATTTTTTTGAAGGTAACCACTGACATCACAGGTGATGTCTTGACTTGCTCACGAATTGGATTTAGATGTGGCAGAATTGCACAGAATTGTCAGCCTCACAATCCCAGAGTCATCAGATGGCAAGATAAAAATCAGGATGACTGGTGATGGTCCGGGATACAGTGGAAAAGCTTGGCATCTTCGAGGCCTGACCAGGTTCTAAGTGCTCCACAGCACCTGCTTCAGCCACCTTTGTGGCTGTTGGTACAAATTGTTCTCATCCACCCATTCCATCAAATTGCCCATGGTCACACAGTTAGTAAATTGCAGAGAAAAGATGCGGACAACAGTTTTCCTGACTCGGAGTCCAACATCCTTTTCACCATGACATTCTGCCTCTAGGTACAGAGACATACTTCAGGTATACAGAATACATACTGTATTCAGGCACAGGTCCTCAGAACTTCTTACCTGGACTATTGCTGTTTTTCAGTCATTTCAGTTGTATCCAACTCTTCATGGCCCCATTTGGGGTTTTATGGCAAAGATACTAGAATGGCTTGCCATTTCCTTCTCCAGCTCATTTTACAGATGAAGCAATTGAGGCAAATAGTTAAGTGATTTTCCTAGGGTCAAACAGCTAGTGAGTGACTGCCTGAGGCCAGATTTGAACTCAGGTCTTCCTGACTCCAGGCCTAGTGCTCTATCTGCTGTGCCACCTATTGTAATAACCTAATATGTCTTCTTTTTTTTTTTCAGTCACTCTCTTTCTCTAAACTATCCCGAATACCATTACCAAATTAATCTTCCTAATCAATCACATCATTACCCTGAAAAGAAAAAAGAAAAAAAAAACCTTCAGTGACTCCTCATTGTCTACTAAATTAAATCCAGTCTCTTTAACCTGACACCCAAGACTCTTGACAATCTAGATCCAAATTACTGGATTTAACACTTCTTCCTTTCACACCCTCTTCATTACAATCAAATTTGACACCATCATTTCTCAAACTTATCCTGCCCTCTCTACCTCATTCTCATCCCTATGCCTGAACTACAACTTCACCACTGTTTCAATCCGTTGTTTTCCTTCCCATCCTTTAAGGTTCAGTTTAAATGCCAGCACCTTAATGAAAAATGGTTTTACTCCCTCCTCAGATAGTATTTTGTTTGTACCTCTCCTCTGCGCTTACATTCTAATTTAAATTGTAGGTATTTACACTTGCCTCTAATCTTCCCAAACTACTGCTTGGTCTCAATTAGTGTGGACCATGAAGTGGTCGAATTATTTGGATTCACGCTGCGTATTTCCACTGTCCTGGAACCAATGATCATAATTTACATAATTATAACTTTGAATAGTTCAAATTTGAATACATGTGACCACTTCACTGGATGCATTATTTGAATTAATTGAGACCTTTACGTTAAACTTCTTGAAGACAAGAATGAGAACTGGGGATGGCCAGACGGTTTAAAGACATAATCCAAATGTGGTACCTCCAACAGGTAGGTCACAGAATCATAGGAATGTGAGGAAAGAAGGGATCTTAGAAGTCTTCCAATTCAATGACTTCTAGTTATGATAATAAAATACTATTGTAATATATGTTAATATTAATAATTAATCATATAATAGGTTTTTCTAGGAAACTGACACCTAGAGAGGCTGAGAACTATCCAGGGTTGCACAACTAGCTTCTAGCAAAGACAGGACCAGAACCCAGTTGTGCCATTACCCAGTCTTTTTCCTATTGGACCAGACTGTTGACTGTTCCTTTTGTAACTTCTTGCTCCCTTCTTCCTAAAGCAAATTTTGTTATTTAGTGTACAATGTAACCTATTTTCTTGTTTCTGCTAGCACTGGAGGCTTAATATCCCTCCAGCATGGACACCTTTAGAGACCCCTAAGAGTCTTTTTCATTCTGAAGATTAAATCTATTAGTAATAATTCACATTTACATTGCACTTTCAGCTTTACAAAGCACTTTTCTCAACAACTCCATGAAATAGAGAGTAACAAATATTATTATTCCCAGTTTACAGATAAGGAAACTAAATTTCTGAAAGGGTAAGTGACTGATCAGGGTGACATAGCCTATAAATAGGTGAGGGAGGATTTGATCGAATTTCTCCTAACTCTAAAATCAGTACTTTTCACTACCCTACACTGCTTCTTGTTAACTGCTGTCCTCCACTCCTTTAAAATAAATAAATACTACTTTTAGGTCTAATAGAAGCCTCCCAGAAGCTTCTTCCTAATCCTATCTCTGGTTATAAATCGTCCAAGTCATTTTTTCTCATCCCAGTATATACCACCACTTCCATTCTACAATCAACCTGGTCCTGGGACCCCTGGAGGAAGGGAGAGATATCCTCTTTGGCCTCCCACATTCTTCTTCTGGGCTTCATGTCATTCTGCACTGGTCCTACATAGAACTTATTTCTTCTCTCTCCTGGAGATTGTGAATGACTCTACAACCCTAGAAGGCCTCTGTTTACCCCAGTTCATTCTTCTCTGATCTGTTTAATTTACCTAAAGTATAGACACTCTGTGGTTATGAAAGCTAATTAATAAATATATATTCATAAAGATATTTGCCTTAAATGGCTAACACTGTAAATAAAGAACATATTTTGAGACTTTTCTTTGAGGGAGCTATTATTTCTGACCTTTATGGCAAGAGTATCTACTGCTATAATTAATAATCTCACGTTTTGGATTTAACTCAGTCTCTTAGGTTTGTTTAGTGTAAATTCTTGAACTTCTTAACCTGCTAAACTAAGGACTTGCGATAGTCCTATTAATGTGATAGGACCAATATCTACCAGGCTTCTCTCTTCAATCCATAGAGATTCCTTTTTCCTAAAAGAAAACAAAGCTGTCCACAAGGATCTGATTGGCCCTTGTTTCCCTTGGCACAGCTTTCTCATCTCAAATCCCACTCACATGGTATTGGGGCCCCTATGACTAACTGGATGTCTGAAAATCACAGGAATCAACCTAATCTTTCCTGTTACATTTCACTATGGAGGGGTGGAGACCGGGATATCTGTAGAATGTAGATGCTACTATATCCTTCTAGCATATTTTAGCTATGTTAGAGCAAAGCAAACCTCCTTTTGTTAACTATTCAATGACTTGCATCCTGAAATAGAAAACCTGAACTAACAGGATGCTACTGTCAGACTTACCCCTAATAATCATATATCAATTTCATTATTATGGTGGTCACTAAGTCTATATTATAAACTTCTCCATGTACCAATGTACTATTTGACTAAATTGTTCCCATATGGATAAAGCCAGCCACAAGCTTCAGTGACCTCTGTAAACCTCAGTCATACATCTAGCATCATTTATGTAGTAAATCCAAAAAATGACAGTGGAATATATGAATGAAAGGCTATTTCCAACTTCTGCCTTGTGTTTAGGTTCCTATAGGACCTCATCAATTGGATTCAAGATGCAAATTTCTACTGCTCAGCAAGATAATTTTCTCAAATTATAATACCCAGAACAAAAATAAACAAAAAACAAAGAAACAAAAAAAGCCTTATCATTTATTATAAATCTAAGCACAAGAAGCATCTTAGAGGAAGCCATAGTATGCTCTAAAAATAGAGAGAAAATTCTTTTTCTTGGTCTACCTCTTGACCATATCTATAGAATTAACTATATATTCTATATATAGAGAGGGAGAGAATATATAGAATTAACTATATAACTATAAACTTGGAGGATATTATTAGCTCAGAATAGATGAATGACTTCCTGCCTGTATCCAAAATCTTTATGATTCCTAGAATTCTAATGATATTGTCTCTACAACACTTCTCTAAAGCAACTTAAATTAATCTGAATAATGTGATCCACTAAAAAATTATTTGGACCAACTTGTAGACAACTGCTCAGTAAATACAGGGGTGAGAGGTCAGACTCAGTGACACCTGAGGCCCTTTCCAACTCTGAGATTCTGTGATTCTGTGATGCTAATGGAGTGAGACAATGAGCTGGAAACAAAAGCAGCATTTATAGGCAGCTATCACTATCCAAAGAATGAACTGCATTTGTGATTAATCCAAGGAAAGAGACAGAATACTTGTCATACACAGGAATTTTCTATCAGTGGTGTCAAAGCAAAACTGAATTGAAATATGCATTACTAAGACACATTACCCTTTGAATAATGGGGCTAGAAATGCTCTACTTGAATAGTGATTCTGAATAGATGGGAGTTGTCAAGGGGAAGAGAAACACTGATCTCTAATTGCAAATTAGAATCCAGACCATAAGAAAGTTCTCAACATCCTTTCTTCATTGAAGGCTTGCCAGCCCACTCCAGCCCACCATGATCCCTCCATCTTCTAAACTCATAGACTTAATTGTCTATACTATTTTTCTATTTTACTATTATTTCAGTTTTTATGTATTTAGATCTTGGAGTTGTTAGGGATGGGGAGACCTTGGAATACCTTAGAATGCAATGCCTCATTGGGGGAAAAGACCCTGATACATCAACTTGGGATGTAGTCAAGTTCAATCTTTCAAAGGAAGGGGCAGCTCATTACCATAAGAGTATGTCCTATGATCCCAGATCCTAGAGAAGTTCCAAGAGAAGGCAGAGAGAAGTCAGCAGGCAGGAAGCATGCAGTAGAAGAAAGTATGATGATGGTCATTTCTCTTGACTCCTAGATACAAAAGTACTTTTTTGGTATGGTGGGCCTGCGCCAGGACAGAACCTCTCAAGGGGTTGTGACCCTAGGCTAGATGACAGAGAAAGGAAGTTGTGCCACAAATATGACCATTACCACTGTACTGGTAAAAAGCTATAAGGAATAAAAGACTCACCAGAGTCTGAAACACATGCTCAAGCTGTTGGACACCCTGACACAAAGCTCTGATAACCTCACACTAGTTTATAGCTTTGTATCTGCCTAGTGAGACTGTAAAGTGCTTGAGGACAGAGACAATATATTATTTTTAATTTTAGATTTCCAGCAGGGCCTAGCAAATTTAGGTAGTTCATAAATATGTGTTGATTAGATTATTTAAAAAATAAAAGATCTCATTAAAGATCAGACTTTAAAAATACATTTATCTCCATTCCTCATCTTTTCTCAGGTCTTTTCCCCTCCACTTATTTCCCATCTGAGTTATAGTAAAAGAAATGAGAAAGCAATCATCAATGAAAATGTCCCCCATTTGTACTATGAGAATATCAATGAATCAGCTGGATATTTTTTTAAGCACTGGCCATGTGCCTAGGCCTGGGCTGGAATATTTCCTTTCCTTTTATTTCTTTAGCACAGGGCTCATAAAAGCCATGAGAACTGACTCCAAGTGAAAAATAAGATTTATATGCCACAAATCTTTTTTTTTTTAAACAAAGTTACTTGCTGGGCCATGAAGCACCTTCCACCTAGGAGGTTACTCTCTAAAGCTCTTGAGTTTGCCATTGGGGGGCTGTATACAGATACTGGCAGAGGGACTTTTCTATCACACATGCTTTCAGGGACAACAATTCACTCAGATGTACTGCCACATATGTTTTTTTCATTATTAAAAAAAAACCTAGTCTGCAATTACAAGAAATAGCATAGACCACTACTGTTACAAGTTTTACTACTTTTGAGGAATTCTGATGCTTATCAAACCATTGCCTCTTCCACAAAACTGAATTTTAAGTAGAAATGTTGATCCTTTTTCTCTGCTATCCTAATAAATGTATGAACCAGAAGGCAGTACTTTCTGGGATAAAATATTCTTTACACTTGAAACCATTTTCCCTTCTTTTATTCAGTTTAGAGACAAATGCATAAAGGTAAGCCATTTTATATAGTCATCAAGAGAAGAATGAGGGAATATTTTTCCCTTTGCTTCTAAATGCCCTGTACATTCATTGGATCCTTATGCTTTTCATCTCTTCTTACAGTTTTTCTGAGGTTGCTAGCTTCTTCCCATTTTAAAGTATTTTTTTTTCAATAAAGTGACATACTTTGCAGCTTGCATAGATGTCTCTCAGGAGCAAGCACTGCCTTCTTCATTAAAAGCAAGCTAATGCTGGCACAGAGCCCAGATTATGCAGCAACACCATGAAGCTGAAGAAAGAGCCAGAAATCTCCTAGGAGGATAGCACTGAGAGTGTTTGCGGGCACCTGGTGTGAAGTCCAGAAGCTGTTTGTTCTGTTACTCTTGGGTTCACCCTGCTCCTTGAACAAGGGATGAAAGAGAAGATTGCCACAGTTGTGTACTAACCCATGCCTCGTTGCAAAAGGGAATGTACCAATTCACTCATGGAATTTACAGCTCACGGAGGGTCACATGAGCAGCATGATCCATCCATGTCAGATACACTGGCACTTTGCTCAGGTTTTTAACCCCACACTTCTGTGTCCCATCTGCTCCACTTATCTCAGTAGTTGTATTTCCCTCATCAGTTGAAAAATTTTATCCTTTTTACATCCACATCATCTCTCAGATCCTTCCCCTTTTCTCCACTCCCATGACCAACCACCCTAGTTTGAGCCTGTATAACCTTGCACTTGGATTCCCGTAATAAGTCTTCAAACTGGCTTCCTTGCCTTAAGTCTCTCCAAACCATCATCCACACATCTTCCAAAGTGATTTTCCTACAGTGAAGGTCTGATCACATTACTGCTCTACTCAATAAACTTTTGTGGCTCCCTCTTGCCTTAGAATCAAATATAAAATACTTCAACTTCCAAAGCCCTTCACAAAATGTTCCCTTACTACCTTTCCAACCTTATTTTATATTACTCCTCTTTTTTGTGGTATGTGGTTTAGCTCTTCTTGTTACATAACATTCCATCTACATGCCTTTGCATTCATTGTCTGCCATTCCTGGAATGTACCTCTTCCTCATATCCTCAACCTAGAATCCCTCATTTTCTTCAAAACTGAACTCAAACACCAACTTCTGCTTAAAATTTTCCTTACCATGCCCAGTTGCTACTACCTTCCCCCCAAAAAAAAAAACATTTTGTAATTGTTTTGAAAATTGTGTATTGAATGTATGTGTTATATCTATGTATTACATAAAACCCTGATACATTGCAGAGCCTCCTAAAAAGATCTTCAATCATTCCAGTGACTTTGGCCATCCAGATAGAAAAGACCAAATGAATGAAGTATGTCCATTGTTCAGATTTTGATATCTACCTAAATAGACATCCTATTAAGTTTATCCAATTGTATGTATAACTTGGACAGAAAGTACAAATTGACAATGAGCTGGGCACAGAGTTGAAAAGGAGGAGAGCAGGCATGTTGCTTTCAGGAAATTACAAAGGACATTGATTGACCCTAAGCTTCCCGTATCCCCAAAGGTCCATCTTCTCAATACAAACATTATACCTCCTTCAAAGAATTAAATATAAGCATCACGTATAACAAATGAGGAACTCCAAAGAAGAGGAGTAAAGTATTTAATCAAATAATTGTATGATAGAAGATGGGTCAGTCACGTGGCAATAGTGATAGATAACAGGTGGACAGTTAGAGTGCTCCGCTGATACCTTCACAATGTCAAGGGGGGAGTGAAGAAAAGTGAGTGAGCCTTCTGTGGCAAACTTTTGAGAAGACATAGATGCAAATCACACAGGCATGTGTGGGTTGCAATATGCATTGTTGGAGGGAACTCCCAAATTGATGAGATCACAGATTCATTTGAGTGTGTTTTGTATATATGGATATATTATCTTCTTGACAGGATTTAAGGTCCTTGAGAGACTGCTTCATTTTTTACTTTATATCCCCAGTAACTATGTGCTGTTCCTGTACTTAAATGCTTGCTGACTGTTCGGTGCTTCTGGCTTGTCAATATTGTTTCAGCTCACCCTTGTTTTAGATTCTATGTTGCAGGCTAGAACCATCCAATTCATACCACTACTAAATGTATCATCTGTTCCTTGGACTCTCAGAACCTCTTAGGAAGGGTCTTCTGGCTTGCTTCCAGGCAATCTTCCTAGACTATGTCTCCTTGGTATCTGGGTATTTGTGCTCCTGATTGGTTACCATCTTGACCCAATAGGCAGAGCAACACAGCTAATGGTATTGCATGTCTACAGAGGGTAAAGGTACAATAAAAGTACTGTCTAGAAATAACACTCTTTATACCAATAGGAATTTGGTCACTGATAAGGACCACATGATTTCCTGGCAAAGTGTATAAGAAATAATCTAGCTTTCATTATGGCCTTGCTTCATCAGGTGTGTAAATCTCTTAAGAGGGGATTTATGGGATCATGTAGACAAGAATTTCACAGGATGGAAAGGTGTGAATAGTCTGTGATCTATACCAGTAGAGGAAGTAGCCATATTGACAAATTCAAAGAGCCACAGTAATATACTGAGGACTTGTATGATTTCCTCTTTGGGAGCTTTCTAAAATATTGGATTTTCTCTAAATAGCTTACATTTAAATATTAATATTTAAGGTTAATAAAAGCACTTTCCTCCTAACAACCCTCCTCCATAATGTAGATAATTTAGATGTTATTGTTTCCATTTTATAAGTAATAAAACTGAGGGTCTGAGAAGCAAGCTAAAAGGTCCGTGGTCTCACAGTCAGTGTCAGAGAAGTATTTCAAACCCAGTTCATAAGAACATAACACTTAAAGCTAACAGAGATGATAGAGATCAAATCTACCGCCATTTTGCAGAAGAAAAAAATCAGTGCTAGAGAAGTAAGTGATTTGCCCATTGTCATACAAGTTATCATGAGACAAGCCTTCTGATTCCAAATTCATTGCTCTTTCCAATCCAACACTCTTTCTATGAAAGCTTGACTAGTAGTGGGTGTATAGGTGTCAGAGGATCTATGAATAGAATTGAAATTAATGAATAATTTTTTTTTCCCCTAAGAACTACCTATTGGCAGAACTACCTAAGAACTACTTAGGGCAAGTCACTTACTTAACCTCTCTAGGCCTCAAAGATTCTCATCTTTAAAATAAAGGAGGTTAGACTAGATGGCCTTAACTGTCACTACCAGATTTAAATCTATAATCCTGAGATTGATAGGGCTCTAAGCTACCTTAAAGGTCATCTTGTTCTTTCTGCTGCCTCTAGACAGGACTATATGTACTCTAGCTAGCCCCAAAAGGTTGATTTTCACTCCATTCATCTGACTCTGAGGAACTTAGACATTGCTTCCTCTCATTAAAGTTCTTTCACTGTCTCACAAATTTATATACAAAAGATTTTTCACAAAAGTGTAAACTAAATCCCTTCTACTACAATTTAAACCTACTTGACATCTTACAAGATGTAAAACTATATCCTATTCTGTCCTTAAAAGATACTGAGAAAAGCCTTTCATCAGCATTTATTCAATATTCCTTCTTATATTTGAAATCCCCATATTTCACACACACACACACACACACACACACACACACACACACACTGTTCACACTGTTGTTTCTGGATTAAATAGTCCTTTCTCATAGAGGCTCTTCCCAAAACCTGAAATCACAATTACTCCAATTATCTGGATTATATTCACATTTACTACATGGTAACTAATCTGGCAATGAGTCTGTGATTTCACAGAGTTGAGTTCTCCTTCATTGATGCATCTGGACACAGCCATAGTAGAATCAATATTCTGAAAGTTTAGTCCCTGAAAGTGTCTGGGTACAATTCCCAAGAAGCAAAGAAGCAAACTGTCCCCAGAGGTGACAATGTTTAAAAAAATAAAATAAAATAAAAAAGTCACTTTGAGGTGGGGAAGGAAAACTCAACTTAGAAACTAAAATATAATTCCAAAAACTTAGCAACTGATAAATTAGTAGTTAGCACAGTGTAACAGAATTTTTCACATTTTCACATGATTTCTGTCATAAAATAACCACATCTTCATTTGGGTGGTTCCTAGAATCTATCAGATTGATCCTGCTCTCATATTCTTAAATTCCTATCAAAAGTTCCTATTTCAGACCCTCACCTCCATGCTTTTTACTCATGTGTCCCTCATGCCAAGAATGTTCTCCCTTTTTACCTCCACCAAAAATATCTAGCTGCACCATTCAAGACCTTCCTCCTACATGAGTCTTTACCTGATGTTGGCATGTGTCCCCTCCCACCAAAATTATTTTGTAAATATCTTGCATACATTTATCTGAGTACATGTTATGTTCTCCCAGTAGAATATAAGCTCTTTGAGTTACGGAGTGTTTTCTCTTTGTATCCAAGTTCCTATCATAGTGTCTCATACATAGTAGGCACTTAATAAAATGCTTGATAAATTTACTTTAATTGAACTGAATCCCAGAATACTATTGTAATTTAAATAAGTTCTGATTTCATTTATAATATTATTTACTAATTCCATACGTATTTGAGCGTCTACTATTTTGTTCCAAAACTACCCAGCAAACATTAATGATTAACATTCTGAAATATACCATTGATAATAAAATCATATGAGATAATATATATGAAGCTCTTTGCAAACTTTGAAGGGCTAAATAAATGCTGCCTACAGTTGGCACAGCGGATATAGCACTGGCCCAGGGGTCAGAAGGACCTGATTTCAAATCCAGCCTCAGACATATACTACCTGTGTGACCCTGGGCAAGTGACTTAACCCTCTTAATCCTCATCTGTAAAATGAGCTGGAGAAGGAATGGCAAATGTATCTTTGCTAAGCAAACCCCAAAATGGGATCATAAAGAATTAGACATGATTGAAAAACAATTGAACACTACTGCTACTGTGATTGCTATTACTGAAATAATGAAATTGGAAGGTTCTATTTCTTCTTCATAGTTAGCTTATTATCTATCAATGAAAGTATTCACATCACAGGCCTATTTTATTATGAATTTTTTGTGAGCAGCTGACATATAAGAATCAAATAGGGGAAAGAACAGTGTACTTTTGTGTTGAAAAAAAAACCTGCATTAAATATCTTTCTCTTTCACTTAAAAGTTTTGTGACAAAGGGTATGTACAAATAGTTCTCAAAAGAATTCCAAACAAATTCACAAACATATGAAATAATGTTTCAAATCACTAACACTAAGAGAAATGCATATCAAAATAATCCTGAGATTTCACTTTCTATACCACACACTGGCAAAGGTGACAAAAGAAATAGTTAATGTTGGAAGGATTATGGACAGATAGGCACACTAATGCATTTTTTAAGATATTTATTTATTTATTTATTTATTTATTTATTTTAGGCAATTGGGGGTAAGTGACTTGCCCTGAGTCACACAACTAGTAAGTGTCTGAGGCCCCTCTTGAACTCAGGTCGCTCTGACTGCAGGGCTGGTGCCCTATCCACTGCGCCATCTAGCGGCCGCACTGATGCATTTTTTTAAAACCATTTTGGTAAACTCTTTAGAATCAAGTAAAGAAAGTGACTAAAATGGCCATACCCTTTGATTCAGAGATTCCACTGCTAAGCTTATACCTTGAGGAGGTCATTGATGAGAAAGTCCTCACATATACCAAAATGTTTAAAGCAGTAGCACATTTTTGTGGGAGTAGCAAATTGTAAACAAATTGGATGCCCATCACTTGGGGAATAGTTAAGCAAATTGTGGTTCATTAATGTAATAGAATATTACTATGCTGTAAAACTACAAATACACTGAATATAGAAAAGCATAGAAAAATTACATAATCTGATTTTGAGTGAGGTAAATAGAACCAAGAAAACAAAACAATCAAAGAGTAAATGTTTCGAAATTACAAAGATCAAGAATGGCTCCCCAAAATGAGATATGAAAAAATACCCCCACCCACTCCTTTGTAAAGATGGGAAGTCTGCAGGTGTGGAACATTGGGTATATACTCAGACTTTTAAAAGTATATTTATTTGTTTTGTTTTGTTGTTTTCTTTTTCTCTTTTTCTTTGACCCTTGTTTTGAAAGTTTATTTGTAATATAATATTGATCTTATATTTGTAATATAAGATTCCTCTCCTGGGAGGAGGAAGGAGAAGAATACTGGGAGAAATTTTGGTGATGTAAAAAAGTACAAAAGATAGCAATAAAATTATTTTAATTTTATTTGAAGTTTTGTGACAGTTTTGATGTGTGTTGTTTTAGGTAGAACTCAACAATGTTGAAAACATGAATTCATCAAAATAAGTAACAAATTCAGAAAAGGGGAAGTCAGTATTGACTGGAATGATCAAGAAAGATTTGATAGAGGAAATAGAATATGAGGTGAGCCTTGAAGGATGATTAGAATTTAGATAATCAGAAAGAAGTAATTTCCAAGCAGGAGTTGAAAGCATAACATGAATAAGGTAAGAATGAGCATGGCAGGGATGGGTGACCAGGCAAACTAAAACAAATTACCATTTCCTGGCCTTAATGCCACTCATTACTTTTTTTTTTCACACTGTTAATCTCCATGAAAATATTCTTATATTTTAATAACAATTGACAGTTTTCAAAATACTTTCAAATATTATTTCTTATGCTCCCTTGTCAGAGCAAAAAAATACTTGTTCTGTTTGCAACAAATGACCGTCCCTTCTTTTTAATGTCATTGCTCTTTGGAAAGCGTAAGATGATGATGATGATGATGATTATCCTTCCTGCTAGGTTACCTCCTTCTGACACTTATTACATCTGGCATCCAAGATGGAAATATATTCAAGGGACATGAAGGGGTTACAGTCTGTTTAATAGACTGGGGGTGGGGATATGGTAGGGAACCTACAGCCTCAAGGACACAGGTGGCTACCTAGGACCTTGGGAGTGGCCTTTTGACAGAGTCCAAGTTGTACTGAACAAATCTTTTATTAAGAGGATTTGTCCTGTGAAGTTTGGATTCAGTCAAAGAGCTGCACTTGAGGACCTAGAGGGCACCACATGTGGCCCCAAGGCCGGAGGTTCTGCACCCCTATTCTTTTTGAGTCCTTCAGTGGCAACAATTCTGTGAGGTAATGTTATTATCCTATTTGTGTCGATGAGAAAAGTGAGGGTCATAGAAGTTAAATGACTTGGCCAAGGTCATATACCTAGTAAAGGGTAGGCCTGAAGATTGAATCTGAGTCATCTGATTCCGAAGTCAATGCCCTATGTTACCTCCTAAAGTTAATGCAGAATCCTTAAAATAACATTGCAATTCTAGCCAAAAGGGCAGCAGTATATTTTTAGAAATTGATTTTTAAGATCAGTTTTACATCCTGCAATGTTGAATGTACTTATACAGCAACATCATGCTGCTTTTCCTCTTTTTCCTGGTTCACCATGAAATTAAGGGAGGAAAATAAAAATTAATTTACACTTGTATAGATGAGTATACCACCTGAGAGCCTGTTTGGTAACCCACTGCATTTTCACATATTTCTCCACAAGAAACTTAACAGTTGAAATAACAGCAATATTCTCTTTGGTAAAGAAATAATTAAGAGAAAACCACCTTGTTAGGACCAACTACAAAAACAAAAACAACTCAATGAATAATAGTGTGAGATATATACATAGCTTTTATTTTAGAGCCTCAAAATGCTTTGTAAATATTGATTCAAATTCTCCTAGCATTTACTGTATATTGCACAATGGAAACAAACTCAGTCTAAAAATTGATGTACAGTTTTCTGCATAGAAATTCAGGTTCTGATCTGTAAATTGACTTCTGTCCCACCACTTTTGAGCAGTTATAGCCAGTGGGCAGCAAAACTTCCTCCAGCCTAATGCTTAAGCAACCCCTAATGGGCTAAAATCACTCCAGCTCCAGTTCTTGCCCCCTAATTATGGTCATTAGTCCTATAAAGAAACAACTGGATATTGATATTTTAAAACCTAGTTGTTCTTCGTTTCAATGTATTTTCAAGTGCATTTTCTGGAGGAAAAAATCATGTGTGTGGTAGGTAGAGAGGGGAGATTTGTGCCTAATTCTTTTAAGAAAGAGGCATATTTAAAAGTAAGTGGCAGCTTCTTAGTGAAGAAGCATATTATATGTAGCTATAGATAATCAATTGTTTACAGGAATTCAGCATCCAAAGAATAGAGAGCTGGAGGCATATTGACAATTGGTAAAATGTAGGGAAATAGCCTTTTGATTGGGAAAGGAGGGTCACAGTATATATTCTGGAGATGTGTGGCCAATATAATTCAAACTAGTGAAGCTTATTAAGCACCTACTATGTGCAAGTGATTGTGCTAGTGGTTGGAAATAGAAAGATGAAAAATTACACAAGTCCATTGCCCTAAAATACCTTAAAATCCAATGGGAAGGAAGATACAAGTACAAAAATAAATAGGATAAATGGTGAATTATGATAATAGCACAGGAGAGATCAAGCCAAAATTCTCTATGAAAAATTAAAGATTGAGAGATCTTTTTGATTAAAGAGATCATGGACATGGTCACACTTGAACTCAACTATGACAGGAAGAAAGAGTGCATACCATATAATACAAAATGACCTGAGTAAATGCAGATGAGATTAGGGAATGGTTCTAGTTAGAAGGGAAAACAGGGTGCATAAAGGAGACTGAGTAAATGCAGATGAGATTAGGGAATGGTTCTAGTTAGAAGGGAAAACAGGGTGCATAAAGGAGACTAATAGAAAAAGAAAACTAATAATATAGCTGAGAGCCAGATTATATATGGCCTTAAAAGTCAGGCTAAGAAATTTAGATTTTATCCTTTAGTCTAGTGGTCCTCAAACTTCTCTGTCTCAGAAACTCTTTATACTTTTAAAAATTATTAAGGACCACATTTCATTCATAAAATTATTAAGAATCCCAAAGAACTTTTTTGTTTATGTGGGTCATATCTATTTATATTTACCATATTCAAAACTGAAACTGATCATTTTAAAAATATTTATTTGTCATTAAAAATAATAAATCCATTACATTAACATGAATAACATTTTATGAAAAATAACTATATTTTCAAAAATTAATGAGAAGGTTGATATTGCTTTATAGACTTCTGCAAATCTCTTTATTGTCTGACCTAAAGTGACCTAATAGAAAACAGCTGGATTCTCATATCTGCTTCTGCACCCAATTTGTTGTGATACACTGTTTTGGTTCAAGTATATGAAGAAAATTCAGCCACATAGAGAATGGTAGTTGGAAAAAGGAAGAAGATTTTAATAGGCTAATAACATTTTGAAATTATCCTGAAAATAGTTTTGACTTTGCAGACCTCCTGAAAAAGTCTGGGACTTTTGGGAACTAACTACTGCTTTAATCAACAGAAATTTCTGAGAAGGGGAAATGACATAGTCATGTTTGTACATAAGGAGATTATTCTGATATCTATGAGGAACAGGAATTGGAAATGAAAGGGACGGGAGGTTAGGAGACCAGTTGGAGAGCAATGATGATAACCCAGGTAAAAGCTGATAAGGGCCTGAACTAGTATGGATGTGTAAGGGAGTAGATGATGACATATTATAGAAGTAGAATCAGGACTTGGCAATGAGAATTTTCCAAAGGTATTTAAAGACAGAGAAAATTAGAAGAGAACCTTAGATAAGGTCAGTGAGGTCCGTAGGAGTACAATGACTGATCAATGGTCACATAGTTAGTTAACAGTGGACCCCAGAGTTCTCTCACCTTTTCTGTCTCCCTTTTTCTTCTCTTCTTCTTCATCTTTTCTCTTCTCTTCATCAGTTTCTCTCTTCTATTGCCTTTGTCTCTCTGCTTCTCCCTTTCATTCTGGCTTGAGCAAAGTTGTATGGTGCTAGAAGCTACTTGGAAAACATCAAATTCTTCTTCAGGAAAAGCGATAGAAAGAAATTACGTAGTTTGATCAAACATTTTGATCATCAGCTAGCAGTAAGGAAATTGTATCCTATTTTGGAGGGCTTTGGATGCTAAGTTGCTCTGAGTCCAGGAAGCTCTGGAACTCCAAGAATCAGGAACTTAGAAATTCCATATAAAGTTTTTGACTAAAAAAATATTCAAGGGCAATTTGAAAGCTGTTTTACCCTTAAGTCTAAGAGTTAGTCTCAGAGTAGATTAAGATTTGATAGATAAAGATTAATGAAGGTACTGAATTTTACATAGATATTTACTTTTATTTTAATCTTTGTCTAAATTGTGTATTACTGATAATTAAAGATCAATTAATCATCATCTCATAATTTTAATACTCAATTTATGTTTAACATGTTATTTTGTTTACCTAATATTTAACATTATTTGAATAAAGAGTTTATTTTTTAGCAAAAGCAATATATCAATTTCTTCTTTCACTTTAACAACTAGGAATCCTAGCTACTGGGTCACCAAAGCAGAGCTAAACAACATCATTCACCTTGTGGCATTTACCTGAATTTCAGGCTCTAAGGATTTCCTCTTGTCAACTTTTTTGTGTTGGAATACATTATGATTTTATGGTGATCAAAACACTTTATACTGGTTGCATTTCCTTGTTTTCCTTTTACTGATGGGTAGGAAAGGAAGAAGATATCTAGTTAGTTAAATGATAGTTTAACATTATGTGGAGAGCTTGTCTCTTCCCACACCCTTCATCAGGAGACTTTCAACTGAACTAAGGAATAAGGTGACCCCACCATTCCCAGTTGGGCAAATCAAATAATTGGGATTGTTTTAAAATAGAAAATTCTATTCTCACTTGGGATTTGTAAGGGTGTTGGGTCCTCTCTAGCATACAGAAAATTGGATAACCCAGGAAGTTTAATGTTACTAAGTCTGGAACTAGATAGATTTCTTTTATACGTACTTCTGGTTACCAACCCTACTATGTTATTTTTGAATTTGTGTATTCTCTTTTCCCTAGCAAATAAACCCTAAAAAGTATGCTTCTCATGCAAAGTGGATAGCTTTAGAAGACAGGAGAAAAAGAGGGAGCAGATATTGGACCACGGTATCCAGGAACAGTGGCAGTGACTGAAGAATTGAAGTGACTTGGTATAGTGGAGTAAATAGGGCAAGAGTGCCTCAGATCTGTGAAATGAGGGAGGGGGGAGCCAGAAGGCTAGGAGGGTGGCTAATGGTAATTAGTTAAGGTTTAGAAAAGAGTTCAAGGTGACACTCCTTGTGCCAAATGCAAAAGTCCTTTGAACTCATTCATAGCATCAGAGATATAGAGGTAGTAAGTACCTCAAGGACCACCAAGTTCAGCCTGCTATTTTGGAAAATGAGGCACACAGAGGTCAAGTGACTTGCTTGGGATCTTGCATCTAGTACACATCTGAGGTAGGATTTGATTCCAGGCCTTCCTAATTCCAAGTCCAGGGCACTACCCACTTGGGTAAGGAATGGCACCTGGGCAAACTGGCAAGTAAAATGTGAGTTTGATAGTAGGGCACATTTTTGCATCCTTATTACCTATCACAATGTCCCTGCACATCATAGGCACTTAATAATTATTTATCAATTCAGCTAGTCTCATCGCTTGGGCATAGTACTTTGCAGGAAATAAGTAACCTGTCTTGGTCTGATCTCATCAAGCTTGATGTCTCAAGCCCAAAAGAAAGCTGAATAAAACTCTGCAATCCATTGGTTATAGCTGCTGAGTTCCTGGAATGGTAGGACTCAGCTGTTAATCCAATTTTTTACTTTAAAGTAATAAACTCATGAATTGCAATTTACAATGAGTTTCTGGGTATGTGGTAGGTACTTTGGTACTATGTTGTAGGACCAGGTAAAGAAATTCCTAAATATATACCGTAGTAGTAGACGATAGATTCATTGCATGCATGGAAATCATTCATAATAAACAATGCCATAGGACTATGAGAATACTATGGAACTGGTTGTTTATTTTTAATGAAAGGATACATCCAGAAATAATTTAATTAACAAGAATGTTCTAAAGTGAACTAATCCTTCTCTTAAGACAAATGTGCAGTCCATTAAGGATATCTGCAAAGGTGCCAGGAACATTGGATAAACTTTCTGATTCTCCAAACCCTGTTCACTGTGAATAATTTCACTTAGGGAGAATACCACTGGTAGATCAATTACCTTTGGACAGTCTAAGCAAATTTGTAATTTCTAGAAGTGAAAAAGAATTTGGTTTTCAGACTCTTAAAATTCAAAGGGCCGCATCTTAAGAATAATTTTCCTCGTTGTGAAATGTACTTAATTTCAGACTCAAACTTTTTTTTCAAAACCAGACAATCACAGGTTAACTGAATATAGGGCTAGAAGTGATTTTAGGTATTATCTCATCAAATCCATTTTAGAGATGAAGCTTCATGATGTTAAGTGACTTATCTAAGACCACACTGCTAGCAAATTGGTAGAGCCAAGACTGTTAGGTACCTGGTCCAGTGTTTTTCCACAAAGAATAAAATTTCAACTGGTTGGTTAGATTTCTTCTTATGTGGGGATTCTATATGGATGTAAGGCAGCGATAAAACATACTCACTCCACTATTGTCAAATAACTTTGAAAACTATCTTCTTTAAATAATTGCTGGATATTCCAAACTGAAGATGAAGGTTATAATTAATCAATCAAGTATGTTTAGCAATTTATAAAAAGTCAAGATGAGTATTCCAGATACAGATTATGAAACAAGGACTTCATCCTTTTATTACGGTTGTGGATTTTCTGGAAAACATCTGGATCTTTTGATTATTCTCCTAACTTTTGTTTCTATTTATCTACTTTAAAAAGTAGAAGTAGCAGAAGCCGCAACAGAAGAACAAGAACACAAGGACCGGAACAAGAAGCAGAAGGAGGAGACAGAGGAGGAGGAGGAAACGATTCTATTCAGACTGAGTAAAGAAGCCTTATTTGGAAGTTACCTTATCTAAAACAAACAACAACAATAACAACAAAAATATGTCATTATAATCAACATATGTGTCCTCGGTTAAAGTCCTATTCAAATGTCTTATTATAACTTGAAGGGGGTCCTGGGTTCTGAAGATTATTCCAGTAGAAGACAAGCTCTAAGAGGTCATACTGGTGAAGGGTTGTGTGTCAATCATATAAATGTCTGCCTAGTTAAGTTCAAAGAAGCCCATCAGCTGAAGATCAAACAACAGATAGTGGGGTGGGTTTTTTTGGTTGTTTGTTTTTAGTGGGAGGAGGTATCTTAGCAACTCATTAAAGCATCTTGGTACTCAGACATTAGGGCTTGTTATTTGCAAAAGTGGGTCACAGATTCTTGACTGAAGAAGTATACGTATCATTTAGTGTTTTTTTCTCTTTAAAAATATTTAAGGGGGCAGCTAGGTGGTGCAGTGGAAAGAGCACTGATCCCGGACTCTGGAGGACCTGAGTTCAAATCTAGCCTCAGACATATAACACTCACTAGCTGTGTGACTCTGGGCAAGTCACTTAACCCCAATTACCTCATATAAAAAAAAATGAAGCTGTACTAATCCAAATTTGTACAAAAGCATTACTTCACTTTGAGTAAAGAGTGGTGAGGTGTTTTAGTATAGAAAGAATAAAAAACAAAAGTTAAGTTGTGCTCAACCTGGCAATCTACAATGGAGCTATGTTCACAGTAGGCACTGCAACACAATTGATCAACAAGCATTTTATTAAGCACCTATTTATGCCAGACACTGTGTTAGGCATTGGGACAGAAGGAAACAACACCTGCCCTCAAAGAGTTTATAGTCTATTGAGGGAGACTATGTGTATATATATGTTTAAATATACATATATATAAACATACATACATACACACACAAGCAAAGTAATTAGGTGAGGTAGAATGCAAAGTACTAGAAGCTGGGTAATCAAAAAAGATTTCAGATAGAAGTTGGTGCTTGAGATGAGTTTTGAAAGACACTGGGAATTCTAAGAGCCAGATTTGAGAAGGCAGTATATGCCAGGCATGGAGAACAACCAGTGTACAAAAACATAGAGATGGGAGAAGTGTCATGTGTGAAGAACAGCAAGAAGACCAGTTGAAGATGGAAGAGTCTAAGGAGGTTTGAGCCAAGTTATCAAGGATTTTAAGTACCAAACAGAGGACTTTGTATTTGATTGCTAGGGGTAGTCAGGAACTGCTGGCATTTATTGAGTAGGAGATTGACATGATAAGACCTGATTTTCAGAAAATTCACCTTAGCAACTTTGTGGAGGATGATTTGGAGAGTGAAAAGACAAGGGAAGGATATCACTTAGGAGGCTATTGCAATAGTCTAGGCAAGGAGTGATGAGGTTGTTTGACTAAATGTAATTCTTCAAAAAAGACTTCTGTTTTACTCATTCATCAAGCTTTTAAAAACGGTCTTCTAAAAATAACTTAGAAGAATCACTTTCCAATACTTTTATTTTGTGGATTGATTTTACACTGATATTTTATGGCAGCTTCACTGAGTCAAATAAGATTTGTATAATATTTAAGAGAGGAAACGAGCAAGTCAAAAAGGAGAAAGTAGGTGTATCATATGAAGGGCCTCTCTCATTAATGCCTTGAGATATTTAAATATATTTCAGAGTACTCCTGAGTTGCATTCCTTTTACGAATATACATTTTAACAGTATATCATGCTCAAGTTCAAATTGCTTTCTGTCCCCTGACTTTCACCATGATCAGGAAATCTGTGTCCCTTGGTTCTGTCTGGAATTCTAATAAGTGTCTTTTGTATTTATATACAATCTTTCATTTCGAATATCAAGGAACTGCTTAAATATCATCTAGTGGTATAATCTTACCCATTTCAAAAGATAAATGGAACTGTAGTTTCATATTGGAGGATTATTCTGACCATCCTCAGTTGTGTCTTTTCTCATTATATCTGCTTTGCCTGAACATAGAAATTATTCTAGGAAACACTAAGCCTAGGGTATTACCATCATTTTCTGTATAAACCAAGCAAAAAGCAATAAAAGTAGATACATGATTGGATAGGGGACAAATATACATACATTTCATTCAGGCTCCTGGATTTTCAAAAATACACCCTACCTGGACTCAAATAAGAGCAACAAAACTCATTTCAAATGGGAGAATTAATAATAATAATAATAAAGCAAGAGCTTGTTTTGATGAGTAGGCAACTGTCTAGGAAGCCAAAAGAAGAGATCACTACAGAACAAATTTTCAAGAATTTTCACCTAAGGCTTTCTTGTTTGTATGAAATGTATTCAATAAAGATCATTTAATTTCATTATTCTTGAAGAAAAGTGAGGAAAAATAGGTTACCGCTAGAATTTGCATCTTGACACAGATCATATATTTAGTTATAAGATGAAAAATGATGTCTCTGAACCATAACATTGTAAATTCCTTAAGAGTAGGGCCTGTATTATGTATCTTTTTATCCCCAGTACCTGGCACAGTGCCTTGTACACAGTAGGCCATGGATAAATTGAATTCCTAAAATTTTCCTTTATTCTTATCCTTGTCAATTACATCTTAACATATGTACTTTAATATTAATATGTAGAAACAATGCTTCCTCAAACCTCCTTTAACTACTGAAATCTTATCATGCCTATAAAGTTCAGACTATCTTTATAAAATCTTTCTGGATCTTCCCCAAGTGACTTCTTCCTCCTCAACTCTCATAGCCTTCCATTTCTTTCACTCTTGGGACATTTATCTCATACTGCCTTGTATTATGTGTCTGTTTTAATGGAATCTAAAATAATAATTTAGAACTAGAGGAGATCTTAGAGGGCATCCATCCAATCCCCTCATTTCACAATGAGGAAATGGGCCCACAGAAGAAAAGTAACTTGCCCAAAGTCATGCAGGCAGTGACAGAGACAGGATTTGAAATCAAGTCTCCCAACTCCAGATCCATCCATTGCTCTTCCCACTATACCATGATGTTCAGAATACACATCTCACTCTTCTGTGTATGCTCCTTTATCCTCATATAGTACCTTCTATGTAGTAAGTGATCAATAAAAATTTCTCAAATAATTTCTTCATGCAGCTGAAAGATTTTAAGTGAAAATATACCAATAAAATTCTATCCACACAAAATACATAAAAAGTTGTACAGTATATTCCCAAATAATGTTTTCTTTTAGAGTGAAACTTCGTGAAGCTTACCTTAACATCTCATCTTTATAAAAATTTCCACTCAACTCTTGAATACTTGATTACCTTGAGTTCAGTGTGAGGATGTTTTAGCCAACCCTAAGCATGCAAATATGTCTCAGGCTCCAAATGCAGAATATACTATTCACAACCTATGCAGGAAACAAAATTCAAGTAGCAAAATATTTAACTAAGACATGTGTAACTTCACCTATTATGCCTGGATATGTCAACCTGGATACTAGATAGACACAATGTTGGTTCTATTTTCTTGTCAATTATAGACTTTCTAACCTGGCCTTAATCCATGGATGACCCAGGCCAAATACCATGTTATCTGATTCCTAATGAGATAGACTTAATAGGCAACCTCAACTCCCCACTGGAATAGACAATAAAAGGGTATCTCCTAAATCAATACCCTTACCATTCCAGGTAGAGGACTGCCTCTGGCCAAGGCTATCTTGGGAGGCTTTCTCAACTTTCTTAAGATTAGTACACAATTGCCTCATCATCTGCATTGGTGGCCATGTCTCCTCCATATATATGAACATTGTAAAGCAATAGCTGTCCATCTCCATCTTGTGGACCAGTCTTACTTAAAACCTATTTATCTAAATGTAGGTCACTCCTGACTTCCAGGTCACTAGGAAATCTGACTAACTCTCCTGTGTGCAGATGATTGCCATGTATCATCTCTGCAAGGGCCCAAATGATCTCCAGTGCTATTTCATTTATATTGGAAAATTACTCAATTTTCCAACTATTTGGTATGAGGTGGCTCTTCACTGCTCCACTGTCTTGTATTTTCCCAGAACATAAATATTTTATAGTAGGACAATCCCTGGCTGCAGTTCCTGACAGTGAACTCAATCAGAACATCATTTTTCCTCGCTGACATGAGGTGATAATGGGTAGGCAATAGGCCTACTTCAAATGATTTCTCAAACAAGGTACATATTGGTTATCAGTCTCCACATATTCTCTGTGTTCTGAAACTTTAAAACACAATCTGTAAACAAACAACGCTCATAGGAAACATCATCATAATGGAAGTAAAGCTGCTACTATGATTTGGTGGCATTATATGTCCATTTAACTTTGACAGACCTCAAGATCCTTAACATGTTTAACAATATGCAATTAAAATGCCCTGGATGGGAAGCAATGTTGAAGGTGGTAAGGTGGGGTTATAGAACTCTTGATTCTTTCCAAGACTAGCACTGGCTTGAATAGCTTTTTCTCTCAGTTTTGATCTTTATCAAAGTAGGCCCTGTCAAAGAAGGTATATACCAAGAAATACATCTCCCACAATGTTTTGGCTACTGTGGAAGCCTTACTATTTCATGTTGGATACATCTATAGACATCACATGAAGCAATCTGTCACTATTATGATATAATTTTTTTCTTCCAGTATCCTCCCAAAGGAAAAATATCTATATCCCCAAGCTCCAAAAACTTTCTGGTTCTTATTCCCTTGTTATAGGCAGTATGAGTTAGCAGCATGCACTTTTAAATACAATGAACATGGGTCTTACATTCCATACATACACCCGTTGCCATCTTGGACCAGTAGAATCTGTTATATATTAGGTCCAGAGTTGTCTCTTGGCTTAAATGTCTAGTGCCATCACTCAGTTCTTTCATAACCATAGGTTTTGAGTAATACCAACTCCCTTCCTAAATTTTGTGTTGGGTACAGTACTCCATTGCTTAGCTTGAAATCCTGTCTTTCTTTACATAAAATGTCTTCTGCAAAAAAAGCTGGAGTCCCCAAGAGCCACACTCCCTTTTCTTAACTTGTATCATCTCTTAAAAATCCATAACCCTTTATCCTACAACTTCTTTCACCACCATCCATACAAAGAAAAGTGGTACAGGGAGAATTGGCCCAACATTACAGTTTTTTGTCCACTGATGGAACATTCCCCAGGGGATGATCAAAGTTCTCAGATGCACTTTCTTGGGTTGCCTGCAGTTCGTGTACTCAATTAATACTGTTTATGGTGACCCACCAAGGTTTCTGATATCCTGGGGACTACATCTGCATTCACATATTTGGCGGGTACTACTATGAACATCTAACTGGCAGCATATAATTTAGTGCTATTCAAAACATACCAGTGGATTGTATTACATCCAAACTTGAAATTAAGCTCTATATACACCCAGTCTTGGAACTTAGAGTATTAGTAATTGCCCACTTTGAGGCCAAGATTTCTAATTTGTGGATGGGATAACAGGTCTTATATTATAGTCATTTATATGCATTTCTCCTAGCCATACTGGATTAAAGTGTCTTGAAGGAAGGCATTGCCTTTGTCATCTTTGTATCTCCTGAGTCTAACATAGTAATTCACACATAGTAGTCACTTTCTCACTTTGTTAATTGAATTGTTGAATTGTAGGATTTATCATATTGAAACCATCATATTAAACAATTGAAATTGCCTTCCTCCTACCCACTGAAAAACAGGTCTGGGGTATCTGTGATTCCATATAAATGAACATCTTAGGAATTCTCAAACATGTAGTGGAAAGAAACACAAGCCACTTTGAAAATGTGGTTGGCTTATTTACCAATTAGGTGATCGTCATGTAAAGTAGGAATGGTGGGGCAGCTAGATGGCGCAGTGGATAGAGCTCCAGCCTTGGAGTCAGTAGGACCTGAGTTCAAATCTGGCCTCAGACTCTTGACACTTACTACCTGAGTGACCTTGGGCAAATCACTTAACCCCAATTGCCTCACCAAAAAAAAAGGCAAAAAAAGTAAAGTAAGAGTGGTAACCTTGCTAGTGGAGACAAGCACCCCCCAGCCTGGGGCAGGTTCAGATTAATGAATATGCTTTTCAATCTAAGAACTATCAGGAAAAATTACAGGAAGACAAAGGAGATGAAAACTAATCAGGGGTGAGGAACCTTCAGCTTCAAGGCCACATGTGGCCTTCTAGGTCCTTGGGTGTAGCCTTTTGACTGAGTCCAAGTTTTACAGAACAAATCCTTTTATTAAGGGGATTTGTTCTATGAAGTTTAGATTCAGTCAAAGGGCTGCACTTGAGGACCTAAAGGGCCACATATGACCTTGAGGTTGCAGAGTTCCCCACTCCTGTAATAGATATTTACTCTTTACCCTCTAAGGATCAGATCTCAAAAGATTAGGGAGGAGCCCTTCAGAAGGTGAGATGGGAAAAATATAATACTAGGTAGTAAGAGGGACTTAGAACTGGTAGAGAAATAATAAAGAGGATTCAAACCAAACTCAGAGAAAAGAAGCTAGTAAGAAAGATAGATGCAGCATTCTAAGGCTGGAAGAGTATTAGAAAGCTGGCCTTTGACCCAGGAGGACAACAAATCTAACAATCAATAGGTTGGGCAGATGACAGTGGTGCCTGGAGGTGCCCTGGTAGCTGTTTTCAGGGGACCCATCCCAGTGATGTAGTGCAGTTTGAACTTGGGCAAACAACATTAACTCAAGTAGTTAAGGTTACTATTGACTATAAATACTCCCTACCCTGAAATACACACACACACCTTGATAGTAAAAGTTAGTGTGCCCTGAAACCATCTCTGCATGCTATACAATACTTCAGTGAAGGGGAATGGTGAGACAGAAGCATGGCCAGAACTCATAAAATAAAAATAAAAAAATGGAGAGAACTGAGATTCAGGGGGTAAGGTCTGAAGGGAGAGGGCTTGCCTTATTTCTTCTGAATTGCAGCAACACTAATTTGAATGAAATGAGAGTTACAGGGCAGAGAGCAACAGCACCCCCTTCCATTTTACTACTTTTTCTCACTCTCCTTTTTCCATTAAGGAAAACAGAAACCCTACAACACTAGTAACTACACAAAAGTCACTGAACAAATCCAAGGAAATAAGTCAAATGATCTCTGTGTGTGGCACCAAGATTGCACAGGTATTTAAAATAGTTGCTCATTTTAAAGTTACATATGATGTATGGTGCTGCTGCTGCTGCTGCTATTTCTGCCTCTGTGGTTCTCTAAGCTCTTAGAGCAATAGGCTCAAGGGATCTTAATCAATCAATCAATAAACATTTATTAAATGCCTACTATGTGCCAGGCCTTGTGCTAAGCATTGGAGATACAAAAAGAGGCAAAAGACAGTCCGAGAACTTGGATGGGTCTGAGGAGTTATCTAGTTCCATCTGCTTCTTTTTTTTTAAAGACTAATTTATGGCATTCATACTAGAACGCCATAAAGGTAACATTAGTCCATGTGATGAACACAATACACAGCATATAGTCATGGTACGTGTAACAACCTGATAGCTAAGGCTACAACTCTCAGTTCCAGACTAAACATATAGCAACGCATGACGGAGTTGTATTCAGCCCTCATGTGCATAAATCATGAGTAGAAACTTGCAACATGTACCATAGCAGTTGTTCATGAGCAACATTGCATAACAACATTAGTAGCAATAATGCATAACACAGGCATGCACACCTAGTGTGTCACATAGAGTTCGTATGAGCTCATAAGAGCACATGCAGTGATTATAAACAAAGCACTTATGACGATAGATGTTGCCTGGCTACATTGGTAACTACTTCTTCCACTTCTCCTAAAGTATCATGTCTTAGTTTGGTCTCTGTGCTAACAGGTCTGACACTTCTGTTGTGATGTCCTAAGCTTGCGGACAGCCCAGGATTACTATGGTCTCTTTGTCATATCATTGTCAAATTCCCTCCACTAGCTATCTTCACAATTAGAGTGTTAGGCAAGAAAGAGGCTGTCTGGCCCAAACAACCTGTCGGAATTCTATTAGTCTATAGCTGTGATTCTAAGCTGGTAGAGGGCTCTAGACAACTACCTCAGTTGCCAGACTCAGTGGGTTCCCTCTTTTCCCTAAGTGTCTTCAGATTTGACTATTAAACAAAACATGAGACAGTGTCTGACCTCACCTCTTCTACCCTCTCTGGACAGACATATCCCCTGTGACCCAGAGAGTCTCTAACCTCATTTTTGAAGACTAGAGTCCATGATTTGCCTGAAAGTCACATAGCTAATGGCAAAATTCATAGAACTTAGAGTTATCTGAACCCTTTGGATGAGTTGAGCTATAAGAGATTTCCTAACATATTTTATAGGATCAAAGAATGACAGCTGGAAAGGATCTTTAGATGTTATCTGGTATAACTCCTTCATTTTATAATCTTCATTTGTAGAAGGCTATTCAATGACATTCAAACATAGATTTGGAGCTGAAAGGGACCTCCAGAGATCATCTAGTTTAATTAGGTCATTTTAGAGATAAGGCATTTACTAGTTGTGTGAGCCTGGGCAAGTAACATCACCCTGTTTGCCTCAGTTTCTTCATCAGTAAAATGAACTGGAGCAGGAAATGTCAAACCACTCCAGTATCTTTGCCAAGAAAACCAAAAAAAATAGTGTCAGGAAGAGTCAGACATGACTGAAATGACAGAACAAGAACAGAGCGATAAGGAGATAGGTGCAGAGGAATTAAGAGTTAGTACACTTTATTCTCTTTAATGTACTCTACAACCTGGCTCTACAGGACCACTTACTCTTCCTCATTTATGACATTCCATCTTCTCATTCTGGGCTGTGACTTTCCTGCCTGCCTGGACCTTTCTTCCTCACTACCTCTAACTTCTTTACCTTCCTTCAAGACTTAGCTCCTCCCTTCCTACAGGAGGCTTTCTGGACCTCCCTCCCCAGGTCTTCCCTCTGAAATCACTGTCTATTTACATTGCATATATCACGTGTGTGTGTGTGTGTGTGTGTGTGTGTGTGTGTGTGTATCTGTGTGTCTGTGTGTCTGTGTGTCTGTGTGTGTAGTTACTATATGTTATATTGTCTCCCCCATTAGAATATGAACTTCTTAAGAGGAGGGACCCTGTTTTGGTCTTTCTATGTAGCCACAGAGTTTGACATAGTTCCCGGCACATAGTAAGCGTTTAATAAATGCTTGTTGACTCACTGACTTTATTTTACAGTAATAAACAGCAGATCTTGAGATTCAAACCCAGGTCCTCTGATTCTCAATCCAGTATACTTTGTTACTGCTTCACATCTAACTAGAGTAGAAACTAGATCCAAGTTTCTAAACAGATAATTATCAAAATGTAAAATAATTATCACATTATTTTATTTTTAAAAACACACACATATAGCCAGGGATGGTGTCAAGTGTCTGTAATCCCTGCTTATGGGGCTGCTGAGAGTGTAACATATCTTGAGCCTGGGGATTCTGAGCTGCAGTATCCAGGTGTCCCCCCCCCCAAGTATGGCATCAGTGTGGTGAGCTCCCAGAAGGATACCAGGCTGCTTAACGAGGCAAGCTTCCTCTGATCAAAAACAAAGCAGGTTAAAGCTCCTGTGTCAATCAGCGATAGAATCAAGCCCATGAGTAGCCCCTGTAATTCCAGCCTAGGTGAGATGTGGAGACACAGTTTTAGAAGATTAATGATAAATGGGGGGGGGGAGAGACAGACAGACAGACAGACAGAGAGGGAGACAGAGAGAGACAGAGAGAGAGAGAGAGAGAGAGAGAGAGAGAGAGAGAGAGAGAGAAGAAGAAGAAGAAGAAGAAGAAGAAGAAGAAGAAGAAGAAGAACCATATAATAGGATGACTTCACATTTTCCAACTAGGCATTCTTTCTAGATCTATCTCACAGCCCAGTAACAACCAGCTATAAGAAAACTTCTCTCCCCCTGAGCAGATTTTAGTCCTCTTCAACATTTCTTATGCCTCTACTTTGTGAGAATGTATGATATTATACAGCTCAGCTATTTTTTTCTTTTGGGCAAAAGACTTTCTTATTGGCTAAAATCAGTGCTGAGAAAGAAGGCACTCACCACGCCTCAATGAGTGCTTACTGAGTGCCTCTTGAGGATTTACCAGGTGTTCTTTAAAGTGAGCTATTGCAGAAAAGTAGCTGAACATCCTTTTGATGAGAGGTTTGTTTTTTTTTCTTCCCTATCTATATCTATGGTTTTAAGGGAATAACTGCAAAATAACATTTTACAAAAACATTTTTGGTAGAAATCCTATATCTGTTATTGGCAGAACATCTGTCTCCTCTCCTAGCTCTTCCTGAGTACCCCAGAGTACTTTAATTACAAAAATGCCCTTGAAGAATTTATTCAGATTTCTAATGAATTAGTTTAAGACTCA
This sequence comes from Vombatus ursinus, assembly GCF_900497805.2. Lineage (NCBI taxonomy): Eukaryota > Metazoa > Chordata > Mammalia > Diprotodontia > Vombatidae > Vombatus > Vombatus ursinus. Next base: position 3,162,965 of record NW_020954636.1, on the reverse strand, counting down.
CATTGTACTTTAATGGTTGGAACACAGATTTAAAAAAAAAATCTTTCTATTCCCACGATTGTCCCTGTATATGTCTAAAGACTTCCTCTTAAAATAAACCAAACTGTGGTGAATAAAGTCCTGCCACTCATCTCCAGAAGGAGTATCCCCAGGCAAAGAGAGAAAAGCCATCACAACTACCATCCTCAAAAGACCCATCCTACATTCCCTATATAAAATATGGCATCTTGTGGTCTTTATCATCTAAAACACATCCTAAAGTCATTGGGCCTGGTTCTCTTCCAATAAATGTAACCTTCTAATCATATTATGAGTTACTTGGTGCCACATTTAGGTCAACCTAGCTAAAACACAGGGCACTGAAACAGGAGAGTCAGCTAAAAACAAAATCTTCTGAAGAGTAGTATTGTATATCTTAATCTCAGCTAAACTGGGAGGATGCATAAGTATTTACCCCTTTCTTCTCACCCCTTTTTTACAATGCAGAACCTGAGATGTTTAGAAATGGTAAGTCACACACACACACACACACACACACACACACACACACACGAGTGAAGCCAGGTCTTGTGACTCTAAATTCAGTTCTCTTTGTCCTATAACCCACAGCTTTCTCTAGTAAAGCCCTTTCAAATTCTGATGAGCTATCCAAAGTTTCTCTGTTTTTAAAATGCCCTAGTCCTTCAGTATTATTTTAGGATTGGCTTCAGGCTTTTCTGTTACCTTTGAACAGCTCCAAAGTTTATTTGTGAAATAAAAAGTTTATTTGCCCTGTGGAATCCTGAAAGTTTTTCACTGTACATATGAAACAATCACTCTGGGCTTTTTAGGAATTTATTTTTAAAACCTAAAGATGTCTTCAGTTTGTAAAACCTAGATGAGAAGCCTTATTAACATTCAAAAACTGTTCATTGGTTTTATCTTTCTCCTTTGGGAGACTAGGTACTATTTGGCCCAAAATGTAGGGCAGAGCATCAACATGGTCCTAGGCGGTGTTTTTGCTCATTTTAGACTGTACTCCAAAAATCCTATGGATTCCTTTTGGTATAATGTTTCACTACTTTATTTAAATGTGTTTTCAAGCCTGTGCACTGGGTAGTTGAATTTTATTTTGTAATTGAATTTTATTTTTATCAATTATCAAGCATTGGGTTTTTTCTCCCTTTTGTCTCCCTCTCTGAAAAAGAAAAGAAAATCACAATCCTTCTAACAAATAGCAGCCTCTCCCCTCTCCAAACCATCCTTCACACAGTTACCACAATCGCCTTCCCAGGGCACTGGTCTGATCATGTTGCTTCCTGCTCCAAATCCTTTGATTGCTCCCTGTTGCCTCTAGAATAAAATATAAACTCCTTAGCCTGGCACTAAAGTCTCTCCACAGTCTGGATCCATCCTAACTTCTACACCTCATTTCACATTATTCCTTCAGTCTACAATGGAATATAGTCCAGAATAGCTGGACCACTAGTAGCTGTTCCCTGGTCTCGTGCTACCTCCCGCCTCTTTGCAATCATATAGGTCAAGTCCCATGCCTGGCACTCTAATACACCTCACTTCTGCCGACTAAAAGTCCCTTCCTCAGGGCCTAGTTCAGACATTCACACCTTTCATAAAGCATTCCTTGATTCATGTAGCTGGAATTCTTCTCTCTTCAAGCCATCCTTGCCCCCATCACACTCTTCCTAGAGTTATTCTTAAGTATTTATCATATATATCCTTTTTAATCCTCTGGAGACCAAAGACTTATTTTTCATCTAATCCTAACCCTCGAGTCTAGTATGTTTAATTGGATTGAAAGGGGAGATGAGGAGAATTCCAAACAAAAGAATCCAATGCTATTCAATGCTGCAGAACAAACTTACCCAGGCCACAGTTTGTATAGACTGGAAGGACTCTGGGAAAAAAAAAATACTGGCTAGAGAAGCACATACCTAGGCACTTTCCTGATTGATTGTGGCAGGAGAGGAGGACTCCAAGCAAACAACTCCAGTGATATTCAATACTGCAAAACAGAGACTAGGACTAGGAGGGGAGTCATACTTGTTAGAGAAGCATCCCAAACTACCCAATAAGCCAATTTCCCTTTCTCCTCTTCTGACTTCCTTCCCTCTTCCTATCTTCCCCTTTTCTTTTTTATTTCTCTTTTCTTCTCTCTCTCTCGTCTCTCTCTCTCTTTCTCTCTCTCTCTCTCTCTCCCCCTCTCCCTCTCTCCGTCCCTCCAGCCTACCCTTCCTCCCTCTCTCTCTTTTTCTGTCTCTATCCAAGAGATACCATTCTATCAGTTCCCTAGTCAGAAAACATTGTAGTTACCTGTGACCCTTCCTTCTCCTTTCAGCCCCGTAGGTAACCAAGCAATCACTGAGCAAACATTCATTTCACAGCTATATGCAAAGAACTTTGAGAGGATCTTTGGGGGATTCAGAGAAGAAGCTCATAGAATTGTAGATCTGGAGCTGCAAGGGACTTTAGAGGTCATTGAATCCAACCCCCTCATTTTATAGATTAGGCCCGTCAAGGTGAAGTGACTTCAATAAACATTTCTTTAGCACCTACTGTATGCCAGGCACAGTGCTAAGCCCTGGGGATACAAAAAAGAGGCAGAAGACAGTCCCTGACCTGAAGAAGCTTACAATCTAACAGGGGACTTGCCCAAGGTCACAGAACTATTAAGTGTCAGAGACAGGAATGGTACCCCAGTCTTTCTGACTCAAAATCCAGTATTTTTTCCACTTTTTCCAGCACTTAGCATAATACCTGGCACATGGTGGGTGCTTAATGAATCTTTATTGACTGATTGTCTCTTTCATTGTTATTAAGGAATTTGTAGACAGCCTAGACAGGGAGTTCTTAACATTTTTGTGTCATGCACTTCCTTGCCAGTCTGGTAAAACCAGCATACTCCTCAGAATAATGTTTTTTTTAATTCATAATTGTAAGAAATGCTAAATTTCAGTTAGAGGATAGTGGGGAAAATGTGTATTTTTCCTATCTAAATCCACACACCCCCAAAATTTATCCTTAAAAGCATGGGGGGGCAGTTGTCTGTGGGCCACCATATTCAAAAACCCTGATCTAGAAAGAGTAGATACAAAAATCGTGACTATACAGTAGTCAGATCAACAAATTGCCTTCATTCAACATCCAATATCTTGTGATTCCATCAGGTTGATTGAGGAACTTTTCACACTTCACTTGTCAGGTTATTTATGTTTATTTAGTTCATTTTCATTCTATCTTTAAGTTGCCTAGGAAAATATCTAAATATCTCCTTTCTATCTCTTTTGGATAAGATTGGAAAACTGAGGCCTAGAGAAATAAAATAACTTGTCCAAAGTCATCCATGGATTTGGTGGCAGGTCTGGGGATAGAACTCTTTGCCTACACCTTAGCTCAGGGCAGTACAAGTGCCACTACATTTCTTGAGATAATCACAGCACTGAAAACAGTAAATGAGGCTCCCCATTCTTAAATATAAGGCAAGTAGGTGGCACAGTGGATAGAGTGCTGGGCCTGGAGTCAGAAAGACCTGAGTTCAAGTCCAGCCTCAGACACTTACTAGCTGTGTGACCCTGGCCAAGTCACTTAACTGTATTTGCCTCCGTTTCCTCATTTGTAAAATGAGCTGCAGAAAGAAATGGCAAATCTCACCAGTGTCTTTGCCAATAAAACCCCAAATGGAGTCACAGAGAGTTAGACATGACTGAAATATCTGAACAACAATTCTTAAACGCCCAATCTGCTAAGATAATCTCTGACCTATTGTCCCCACTCAGTGAATTTCTACAATTATTACAAGCACATATTCTTATTAATCACATCTCTGCCTTATCTTCCATATTAGAGTTTTAAAATAAGATCATGTTAACTAAGTGCCTGCTATATGCAAGGCATTATGCTAAGTGTTGTGGGAGATACAAAGACATTAAGATATTATCCTTGAATACGGCTTCTTAGCCTATAATTTACTGTATTTTCCTCAAACACCAAGAATAGTTCCATATACCCCAAGGGCATTAATTAAATTCTTCTTGATTTAATAGGACAAGCACAAAAACCACAAAGTACATGTGTGTTCATTAGCTAATAGCTTTGGGGATCTTGTGTGGACTTTTGTGTCCATAGTCCAAAGTGCCAGTCTTTTCAGATAAAATGCACATTCTAGAAATTTACTAGAATCTCAACTTGGAACACATAAGGAAAGAGGGAGGGAAAAAATATTTATAAGAGCTAGGTGCAACAATCCTGTGAAGTAGGTGCTATCCTATTATCCTTATTTTATAATTGACAAAATTGGTAAACATCTGAGACAGAATTTGAACTCAGGATCTCCCTCACTCTATTCACCTCATCACCTAACTGATTGCATAAGTAACAAAGGTACTTTGAGTTTAACATAATTTAATGGGAACTAACTTTTTGATCTTTCTTCTGTTCCCATCAATCCTTTATAGATTAGATATAGTAAGTATATAGTTCAAGGTATGAGTATTGAAGTGCATGTGTATGCATTAAATAAAGCCATGGTATTCAATTCAATTCAATTCAATTCATCTATTAAGTGCTTTGAGCTAAGCCAAAAAGGAATTGTTGGTGAAGAATATAGGTTTGTGGATTATTATTTATCATTTATTAATATTGTTTAAACCTAGCTTTTATATGGCTAGAAAATTGTCTAACTCAAAAAGCTTACTGTAGAGGTCATGCTGGCCTCAGAGAAACTCCAGGGAAGTCAGATGGTTATTAAGGAATACTTAGACCACATACAATCCTTGTTTTGGATCCCCTCAAGTCTTTTTTTTCAGTCTACCCAAAGCTTGTGTGTTAGATTCCCCAAATTAGGTTGACTTACCTGCTGATACAAATCTCAAACTGCCCTCTTGGAGACTACCTTCTGCCTACCTTGATGTCAATCAGACAAATATCCTTATACCCTTGTCTGAACTCTATAATAGTGTAACCTCACAAAAACTTATACTGAGAATCATCCCTTCTTTCTGGCTCCCTCTCTCTACCAACTAACCTAATAAATTTCTTTCTAAAATGATTTCAGTTCGGTGGTTTGCTCTGGTGAAAAACAATTCAAAGTTGGTAAAAGAGTATAGGGAGAAAAAAACTGGTTACTCTTTACCAGTCCTCGTTAGTGAGTTGTGTAATTGCAGACTGTCCAATAACCCCAGTATTCATGAGCTTGCACAGAGTAAGGATATCAGTGAGGTCTGGGGAATCTGCTTCCAACAGAAATGAAAAGGGATATTAGCAGAGAAATGTGGGAATAGCTATATAGGGGCAAGCAGGTGAAAAAACAATTTTTTTTTTTTATATTTGGACTACACTATCACTTACATTACAGGTATTCTAAGGAAAGACAGACAATGGTTTCTTGTAATAATCCTGTGATAATAGAGCTAGAGCTCTAAGGAAATTTACCCATCCCCTAGTTTTACAGATAAAGAAACTCAGACTGAGAAAAGTTTAGTGAGTTGCTCAACATGACATAGGTACAAAACAGAAGAGCCAGATTTCCAACTCATGTCTGCTGATCCCTGAGTCAAGACACCTTCCATCGTATTACTCTGGTTTTTCTTCATTGTTTCCAGGAATTTCATTCTTAGATTACATAAGCCAATTTATTTTATTCCTATCCCTGTAGGTCTTTCAAGCGATTGTATTTCCATCCAAATCTTCCAGTATTTCATAGACTAATGTGGTAAATTATGCCCTGCTTGTTTAGAACTTACAATCTTATTAAGTTGTCATTATTTTTTTACATTTTATACAACTATGGTGAGTATACCTTGGACTCGCTATCACAGAGTTAGTTCACTAAATCTCCTTTTCAGTATTTTAAGGGGTAACTCTGAGGGGTGGGGGCCACTTCTTCTCTAATGTTACCAGTTTGAGCCCCCACTCTGAGTATGTTTTCCTTCATTGGTATAGAGCCATTACTTGTGCTCCAGTTCCTTTTAACTAATATCAATTAGTTGTTTTTTTTAAAGAAATACTTATTTTGAAGATATGGCAAGAACAATATATAAATATTTCCTCTCAAACATAGGGGCAATCTTTCCTCTATACTACTTCATTTTTTTTTCAAATTTAATTTAATATTTTTGTTACATTTTAAGTTCAGAACTGCTTTCCTCCTTCTTTCCCTCCCTCCCTAACCCACACTAGAGAAGGCTACCATTTCACACACACACACACACACACACATGCACACACACATGCACATGTACACGCACACCCCATTACACACAAATCTCTATCTATCTATCTCTCTATGTAAAACCACAGTATGCATACTTCTATTTAATAGTTCTTTCCCTGGAGGAGGATTGCATCTTCCTGCATAGGTCCTTTGTAGTATATTTGAATATTTGTAAAACTCAGAATAGCTTGGTCATTGAAAGCTATTCTTAAAACAATATTGCTGTTACTGTATACAACATTCTTTTGGTTCTGCCCATTTTTCACTCTTCATTATTTCATGCAAATCTTTCCAAGTTTTCCTAAAAATCAACTTGCTTATCATTTCTTACAGCATGGTAGTATTCCATTACAACCATATACCACAACTTGTTTAGCCATTGGCCAATTGATGGACATCCCCTTGATTTCCAATTCTTTGCCACCACAAAGAGAGCTGCTATATATATTTTAGAACACATGGGTTCTTTTCCTTTTTTCCTAATTACCTTGGGAAACAGAACTAATAGTGGTATTTCTGGGTCAAAGAGTATACACAGTTTTATAACTCTGCAGGCATAATTCCAGATTGCTCTCCAAAATGATTGGATTAATTCACAGTTCTACCAACTGTGTATTAGTGCTCTAATTTTTCCACATCCTCTCCAACATTTGTCACTTCCCCTTTTATCATTTTAGCCTGATAGATGTGAGATATCTCAAAATTGTTTTAATTTGCAATTTTCTAATGAATTGTGATTTAGAGCATTTTTTGTATAACTATATGTAACTTCAATTTCTTTGTCCAAAAACTGCCTATTCATATTCTTTGATCATTTATCAATTGGGGAATGACTCTTATTCTTATAAATTTGAGAAAATCCTTTATGTATTTGAGATATGGGGCTTTTATCTGAGAAACCGTCTATAAGAAATTTCCCTGTTTTCTACTTTCCTTCTAATCTTGGCTACATTAGTTCTATTTGTACAAACCTTTTTAATTTAATGTAATCAAAATTATTTATTTTATATCTCTCAACATCTTCTTTCTCTTGCTTATTTATAAATTCTTCTCCTTTCTCTTGCTTATTTATAAATTCTTCTCCTTTCCATAAGTGTGATAGGTAGTATCTTCCATGTTCTTCTAATTTTCATATATCTCTCTTTGTATCTAGGTCATTAATCCATATTGACCTGATCTTGGTAAATGGTGTAAGATGTTGATCTATATCTAGTTTTTGCCAGGCTGCTTTCCAGTTTTCCCTACAATGTTTACCAAATAGTGAATTTTACCCCCAAAATCTTAAATCTTTACATTTGTTGAATGCAACATTACCATGAATATGTATTGCTGTACATTATATGTTTGCTCTGTTCCACTGATCTTCCTTTCTATTTCTTAGTCAGTACCACATAGTTTTGATAATTACCATCTTATAATATAGTTTAAGATCTGGTACTGCTAAACCTCCTTCCTTTACATTTTTTTTTTATTACTTCCTTTAATATTCTTGACATTTTGCTCTTCCAAATTATTTTCATTATTATTTTTTCTAGCTCAGTAAAATAATTTTTTGGTAATTTAGTTGGGATGGCATTAAATGGGTAGATTAGTTTAAGTAGAATTGTCATTTTTATTGTATTGGCTCTACTCACCTATGAATAACTAATATTTCTCCAATTATTTAAATCTGACTTTGTAAAAAATGTTTTTATAATTATGTTGCTGTAATTCTTGTGTATGTCTTGGCAGGCTTACTCCCAAAAAGTTTTTCTCTGTTTTTGTTCTTCCTGGTTTAGATATCAACTCCATATCTATCTCATAAAAGGAGTTTAGTAGAACTCCTTTGCCTATTATTCCAAATAATTTATTTAATATTTGAATTGGTTGGTCTTTAAATGTTTGATAGAATTCACTTGGAAATGCATCTGGTCCTGATTTTTTTTCTTAAGAAGCTCATTTATGGCCTGTTTAATTTCCTTTTCTAAAATAGGTTTATTTAGATATTCTATTTTCTCTTCGGTTAATGCATGCAGTTTATATTTTTGTAAGTACTATTTTATTTCCCTTAAATTGTTAAATTTATTGGTATATAATCAAACAAAATAACTCTAATAATTGTTTCAATTTCCTCTTCATTAATGGTATATTGATCTTTGTCATTTTTGATATTAGTGGTATGTTTTTCTTTTCTCTATTTTAATCATATTAACCAATGGTTTATCTATTTTATTGGGTTTTTTTTTATTAAATCAAGTTCTAGTTTAATTTCTTAATTCAGTGGTTTTCTTATATTTAATTTTATTAATTTCACCTTTAATTTTTAGAATTTCCAATTTGGTGTTTTTAATTTTTCTTTTTCTATGTATTTTAATTGCATATTCAATTCATTGATCTGTTCTTTCTCTTTTATTGATTTAAGTATTTAGAGATATAAATCTCCTTCTGATTACTGTTTTTGTTGCATCCCATAGGTTTTGGTATGTTGTCTCATTATCATCATTCTCTTTAGTAAAATTTTTTATTGTTTCTATGACTTAGTCTTTAACCCACTTATTCCTTAAGATTAGGTTATTTAGTTTCCAGTTAATTTTTAATCAATGTTTCCATGGTCTCTCATTAAATATAATTTTATTACATTGTGATCTAAAAAGGATTGAATATTTCTGCTTTTCTACATTTAACTATAAAGTTTTTATGCCCTTATATATGGTCAGTTTTTGTAAAGGTACCATGTACCACTACAAAAAAAACATGTTCCTTTCTTTTCCCATTCAATTCTCTCCAGATAGCTATCACATCGAGATGATCTAAGATTCTATTCATCTCCTTGACTTCTTTCTTACTTATTTTTTGGTGAGATTTATCTAGTTCTGAGAGAGAAAGGTTGAAGTAAAATCACTGTGTTCCTCATCCACACCCCTTCTAAGAATACCTCCCTTATCCTCTCCCCTTGCCCTCCTATTGCTTAATCTACTTAGCCTTCTAAGAGTCCCTCCCTCATCCTCTCCTCTCACTCTCCTGTTTCTTGATCAGTACAGACTTTTAAGAGTCCTTCCCTTTTCCTATCCCCTCACCATCCTATTTCTCTGTAAGTTAAAAGGACTTTAATACCCTTCTAGATGTATGTGTTAATCCCTTTTTAACTCAGTTCTGATGAGAATAAATTTCTAGCACTACCAGTCCTCCACCACCTCCTGCCTTCTACTGTAACAATTTTTCCATTTATATCTCATTTTTTATGAGATAATTGCTCCATTTTACCTCTCTCTACCCAATTTTATTTTTTAGGATCATCCCATCACAGTCAACTCAACCCCAAATCTTCTATCTACTTATGCTCTCTCAAAATACCCAAGTATTGATAACACTATTAACAGTTAAAGGAGCAATACGTGGTGCAGTGGATAGAGCACCAGCCCGGGAGTCGGGAGGACCTGAGTTCAAATCTGCTCTCAGATCAGACATTTGATACTTACTAGCTGTGTGACCCTGGGCAAGTCACTTAACCCCAATTGCCTTGCCAGAAAAAAAAAAAAGAGTTACAGATTATGTTTTCCCATATAAGAAGTAAACAGTTTGATCTTTTAAATTCTTTATAATTGGTCTTTCATGTTTACCTTTTTCTGTTTTTCCTGATTCTTATAAGTCAAATTTTCTCTTCAGTTCTGGTCATTTCCTCACGAATACCCAGAAGTCCATTAATTCATTAGAAAGCTTTTTTTTTCCTCTGCAAGATTACACTCAGCTTTGCTGAGTAATTTATTCTTGGTTGCAAACCAAATTCCATTGCTCTTTAGAATAGCATGTTCCATGCCCTTCAGTTTTTTACTGTCGAAGGCACTAAATCTTGTATTATACTGACTGTAACTCCACAATATTTAAATTGTTTGTTTCTAATTGCTTGTCATGTTTTCTCCTTGATCTGGAAGTTTCAAAACTTAGCTACAATGCTCCTGTGAGTTTTCATCTTGGAATCCTTTTCAGGTGGTGATCAGTAGATATTTTCAATTTCATTTTACCCTCTAGTTCTAAAACTTAAGTGCAATTTTCTTTAATAAAAACTTGAAGTTTGGTGTCTAGACTCTACTTTTGATCATGACTTTCAAGTAGTCCAACAATTTTTATATTGTCTCTCCTTGATCTGTTTTCCAGGTTAGTTGTTTTTGTAATGAGATATTTCACATTCTCCTCTATTTTTTTTATTCTTTTGATTTTGTTTTATTACTTCTTCATGTCTTATGAAGTCATCAACTTCCTCTTACCCAATTCTACTTGTTAAGGAGTTATTTTCTTCCATAAACTTTTGGATCTCTTTTTCTAATTGGCTGACTTTCTTTTCATAATTTTCTTCTTGCATCACTCTTATTTTTTTCCTAATTTCTCCTCAACCTCTCTTATTTAATTTTAAAGTCCTTTTAAAGCTCTTCTAAGACCTCTTTTGGGACTTATGACCATTTTAATGTTTCTATTTGAAGTGTTAGAAGTAACTGTTTTGACTTCACTGTCTTCTTTTGAGTTTGAACTCTGATCTCTATCACTATCGTAGCTCTCTGTGGTTGGGTTCTTTCTCTTTTGCTTATTTATTTTTTAGCAGCTTATTTCTTAGCTGTTAGCTTTATGTTAGAGTTGGACTCTAGTCCTAAGATATGGGGGATAACATACCAGGCTTCAGGTTTTTTGTGCTTTTGTTTCTGAGCTGTGTCTGGGGACCTCACCTCACATACTACTCTCTTCTTCTAAGTCACAACCACGGCCCCAGTGATGCTGTCTCCACAAATGCTGTTACTCTCTATGTTTCTTCCCATGGTTGGCAGATACCACTTACCCCTCTGACCTAGAACCAAAACCAGGGACTTCACTCTCCTACAAGTGTCCACAGCCAGCAGGGTCCTGACCCTCTGTGATGCATTTGCCAGCATATATTTGCTCCTCTTCACCCACAGCCATAGCCTGAGACTAAATCTGGTAAGCTCACCTAGGCCCTGTGTTCAGTGCCAGTGGAGGGCCCTACAATCTTCCCCTGATCAGCTGTCAGACGCCTTCCCTGTCCATGGGGAGAAAGTTCCTGAAGCTGAAGCTGCCACCTGACATAGCTGTCCCTGGGGCTTTTTTGTTGATTCAAAGGTATATGCACTTTGCTGAGGAGGACTTAGGCAGGCAATTGCTTTACTCCTACTTTTATTATTTCTGCCACTCTAGAGTTCACTCTGAGGGATTATTTTAAGTTATTTGTGGGTAAATTTGGGAGAGCCAAGTAACTTCCTGCCTTTTTCATCCATCTTCTCAGAATCCTCTCTACTACTTCAGTTTCTGGGAAGAGTGGTCTTAGACTTGACATGATTTCTACATAATCATTGGTCACTCCAAGTTTATGCCCTAAAGTAAGTCTTTATCTCAAGTCCTAGTCCTATTTAACTGGGTCCTATAAGATTCTCCTTACTCACTCTTAGAGGCATTCTGAGCTGGCTGCAAAATCTAGTATGGAATCAACTTCTCAGGCTCCCGGACTTTCAAACTCCCTGCTTACTTGCTCTCCTGACCTTTTGAAATGAACCAAGTTGCCCCTCCTGACTTTTTCACTTAATTGAAAAAAACAAACACTCAGTCAGGCAAAGAACCAAGCCTCACTCCCTTCCTTGAACTTCAGTTTCACAATATCATTTGCTTATAGGATCTTTCAAACTGAATGTCCCAGAAACATATCAAACTCTACATGTCCAAAATTTAATAACTTTTCTCACAACTCTCCCCTTTTCCAAATTATTTTTTTCCTATTTTGGCTCCTTGTCCTGTGATTTTTTAAAATACCTAACAGATAAATGAGATCATTTAACATGAGGCTGATTTTGTTAAGTCTTACATTTTTCAGAACCATTTTATTCCAAACCAAGCAACAGCATAAATATCTTAGTTAATAAAAGGGATGGAAATAATAGTTATAAAAGTATTATATAATTGTGAATGATGTCAATTATGCAGCTCTTTTTGCAAAAGCCTACACATCAATTTTAATTTTCCCTTTTTCCTCACATAAGGCAGTATCTGGCATAAGGCAGTATGAATGATTGCTGTACTTCATTGCATTTTAGCTTTATGAATTTGACAGCATTCTTTTAAACTTTATTTAAATCCTCTGTTTTGCTTGTAAAGTCCTTTGCAATTTTTCAGGAGCCATGGGAGTATTTTTCATTAATGAAACAATGAATACTGCCAATTAGAATTATTAAAAGCAAACCTAAATTGTCAGTAGATATCATATTTGCATTTCATCTGTATTTGGGATTTGAACTAGGCAGTTAGGTGTTCATTTCAGACTCTTGACTGTTAAAGGGTTGCATTTAGAAAGAGAAATGATGGTCATCGGGAGTCAGTATTGGCTTGCCAAAAATAGGTTCTCCCAGACAAGAGATTACAAGGAAAAAAAGGGTAGAGCTGACTAAAGAGACTGATGAAGGTATACTAATAACTCACTAACAAACTCAGACAGGTATGTGTATAAAAAACAGCATAAAAGACAGGTAATAAAGTATAACTTACAAAAGAGTGACTGAGGAGCTTCAGACTGAAGTGAAATTAAAGCATCTCTGGAAGGATAACAAAAATGATTTTTAAGGTATTTTGGAAATAAGAGGATTTTTTTTAAAATAGGCATAGAGCACTGTACAGTATAGGTAGGACAATGATAATAGATGAACAAAGGAAGGAAGAATCACTCACTTCTTGTTTGATTTCTGTTTTTTTTCTGCTAAGGAGGAGAATTTTAAAATAGGGACTGATAGGAAGAAATTATAAGAAGTGGATTCAAGTGTAAGATAATCAATAAGATGACAGAGGTTTCTTCTACCTATCAATGTGATCCAATAGTCCTATCAGTCACAAAAGGCAAATTTGTGTTGAATATAAAGAAAAACTTTATAATAATGAAAGCTATTAAAAAAGAGAGAGAATAGACTGACCCTAGAAGTGATGTGTTCTCCCATCACTAGAAGTCTTCGATTGGGAATTTGATGATCATTTGTTGGGAATGTTTTAGTGGAGATTTTGCTTCAAGTAGGCTTTGGACTAGATAACATCTGAAGTCTCTGCCAACTCTAAGATTCTATAATTCTATGAGTCTAAATCGCTAAATAAATAACTTTTTTTAATCACATGATGATTTAAACCAATCCCAACACTTCTTTACTTTAGTTTAATGTATATATTGTACACCACAGACACAAACAGCAAAGCAGATGGATTTTTAATGTGTTTTTCTGTCATTATAATTTTAGTGACACCCCCAGGATTGGTTCACAGAAGTTTCAGGATCAAGAGAACACAGTTTGAGAAATGGTTCCCTATAATCTGAAAGAATTATTTTTTCTTAAATGGCCAACTTTAAAAAAAAGGGGGCGGGGGGCTTAGTCTCCAAGGAAAATAATCTCTACTACTTCCTTCAGAGCCTTGGCCTTCTCAACCTGGAATGTCCAATTATTTCTACTGCCTTTTCAACATATAATATTCCTCTCTAAGGCCAGTCCCCTTCTCCCATTGGTGAGTTCCTCCAAAGAACTCCATTTTGAGAAAGGGCCAAGGTTAACCTTTATTCCCTTCCTGACTTCTGGACTTCAAAAGCATGCCCCTATACTGGGCATCTTCATTCTCTCCTCCCACCCCCACCCCCCCACACACACGTGCACACACACACTTTTTAGGTCCCTTTTATGTGTTATCTTCCATTACAATGTAAGCACTCTGGGGGCAGAAACTGTCTTTTTCTTGCTTGTAGCTATATCCCTAGCATGTAGCACACTTCCTGGCACATAGACAGCCCTTAATAAATGCTTATTGCTTTTCATCCTTCCTTCTTTCCTTTCTTTTCTTTCTTTATTCCTCCTTTGCTCCCTTCCTTCTTATACATTCAAAAATAAAAATACTTCAAAATATCAATAGTCTTTATTGGTGCAGATAGTCCCTTGACTAAGAGAAATTAAAATTCTTCTTTAGGTAATCTTTTTCCACTTGGGGAGGGCAGACATTTACTGCCCTGTAGCCAACCTAGTGATGACCCTTTATGAACTTAACTAGGCTAGTCCTAGATTATACACCTATAGACTATTTAGAAGCCCATACTTGAAGACTTTCCAGCTTAGTAGACTTCCCAGTGCTGTGTTTTATTGGGATTGCCTTCAAGAATCCAGAGTTGCCACAACACCAATCAAGTAGACCCCTAATGAAGAGCTATTCTTTATCATCATTTAAAGGAATAAGACCATCAGCATGGTTACTTCATCAACTGAGCTTCATCACAGTCCTTCCACAACCTAGCAACATTCTTGATCAGTTTATGTGGGAAAAAAAATTCACCCCCTTGTATCTAATCCTAGAACTGAGCCTCTCCAAACTAGATGGCCTGGCCCTCAGATAATAGTCATCTGGGACTAGAATTGTCATAACTTCTGCTTTTCTGGTAAAGCCATTGAAGGGCAAATGTCACCTCACATTGGATGTTAGTGAAAGTGAAAATACACAGAACATGTAAAAACGAAACTTATTTTGACCACTTTTAATTATTGACTTATACCAACATTTTTAAACTATAAAAATGTAAAACACACTATGTGAAGGGCAGAATTCATTAGTGGATAAAGTAATTGACTATGAGTCAGGAAGACCTCCCCATCTCTATGGAGTGCTATTTGACCACAGGTAAGGCAGTTAGCCTCTCTGGGTCTCAGTTTCTTAATAGATTAAAAAAGAATGCTAATACCTAGAATACCTCCTACATATGGTATTGTAAGGCTCAAATAAGAATATATGAATAAAACACTTTGCAAACTTTAAAGCATTACATAAAGGCAAACTATTATTATTGTAGAAAACTAGAGATCTGAAAGTTCAGTCCACTGACACTAATAGATCTGAGCCATTTGAATTGTTATGAAAAGTCTGTTTTGGCAATCAAGCTGTCAAATCCGTACTACTGACTATTTGAAAATGTTTACCTTATGTTACAAAATTATATGCTTAACTTTCAGAGTCTAAAAAAGGTAAAAATGCTTTCGTTGAATCAGAATTGGGTTTTTAATCCACTCCTTGGTGAAACTTATTTTTCCATTTGTATCTTGCTACTCAGAGTCTGAATTTTTCAGTTCTCAAAGTTCTTAAAACAACACTTTATCCCTTGGTCTGTTAAAGTGTAGCACTCCTGTATCCAGTCCTAGGTAGAATTAAAATGTGTCACCACTTTACTAGAAACATATCCTATTTCTTTATAAATGTGTCCATCTTCTGTCATGAATAGGCTAGTGCTAGTTCATCCTTGAATAGACAGCATTGATTTAGTAAATCCCAAAGATTTTTGACCTTTTTAAAAGAGATTCCCACTGCACACGATATTTCAGAAACCACTACCATTAAAAGTGAATCTATTTCCTAAAAGGAACATAGCTGCAGCAATTTGCCTTCCAATTATTGTATATCTAAAATTATAGGAAAGTTTTGAATAATTTGGATTCTGAATTTTTCTGAAGATAAGAGAAGTTAATACAGTAAAAAAAAATCCAATAAACTTAACCTAAAATTTGAAGAAAGGGCAGTTATAGCACAATGGAAAAGATCATTATTCTAGCAGTCAACAGATCTGGGCTATATTCTAAGATTTGCCACTAACTAGTTACATGATATTGGGCTGGCCATTAAACCTCTCTTGGTTTCCATTTTTTCATCTGTTAAGTGAAAGAAATGAACTAGAGAATCTCCAAGGTTCTTTCTAGGGATCAGATTCTATGAATCTAAGAACTTAAGCTGAGATTTATATCATGAAGCAGTAGAGGACAATAGACTACAATAGAGAAATAACAGCTCACATTTACATAATGCTTCATGGTGCATGAAGTGCTTTCCTCACAACAACCCTATTAAGTAGCCAATGGGTGTAAATATTATTATCCCAAATTTGACACTGAGGTATGGCACCAAGAGACATACCCCAATTCACATATAGATTCCTCAGTCAATGACAAGCCAGATTTAAGATACCTAAGAATCTACATCCACTCAAAAAGCCTTGTTCATGAGCCCCCACCATAAGTTTACTTACCTAATTATACAGAGACTGCAATTAATTCAAAGCAAAGGCATTTAATGAAATATCATAGTAAAGACATAGTGATAGAATATTTTTCTCCATAAACCTGAGGCACTCTTTTCCCATATGTACTTGCCATCAGTGGTGTTGAGGTTTAGATGTTGTGGGACCCCAAAATCACAAAACACGGGTCCTGACCAAAAGAATTTGACCAAGCCTTCTTTCAGCCAAAGACAAGGTTTATTAGAACATCCACCATATTGGCCAGATTCTTACGGAATCTGAACATTACTGTGCTATTGGCTAGATTATAAGAATCTGAGAACCTTAATGGAGACAAGGTGGACCTTACATACAGAAAGACTGTGGGAGGGATCTAGAAGTGGCCAAGTAGTTTGGAGTGACTGGAGGAGGGGGTCTAAGGAAGGTCTGGATGGGGGTGGCCAGTGAGCTAGAGTAACAAAATGCCTGGGATTTGGACCATGTGGCCAAGGGAGAATGGAGTCTAGATAGGAATAAGAGTGGGAAATGGCCAGGCGCCATCTGGAGGTAGATTGGGCCTAGGAGATAATGAAAGGCTGGTTGATAGGATTATAGTCTTAGTTGAAAGCCAGAGATTTGGTCATGTGGGAAAGTCCAGGGTTTTTCCTTTTGGGGGTCCAGATTCCATCCTCATCAAATGGGAAGAGTGAATACAGAGAGAAAATGTTCATGAAAGGTCTCATTCATAGGGAATATACATGGCCTGAGTTCTGTGGAGGGAAATAAGTGTAAAGATCGTGGAAGGCACATATATAAGGAAACCAGGAGGCTAGGCACACATGGGAAAGGGAGTAATTTCTGCTTCTGGTGCTTTGGCATCATTGACGTCTTCCATTAATATCATCCCTCTGCTCCTGTTAGACCAATCCCTCTTTGGTCTTACATGATGTGCAGTACTTGCCCAACATATAGGTGTTTCTCTTTTGGCCTCACATGGTGAATGTTTGATGGTGCTTTACTGTTGCTGTCAGGCATGTGTCCACTGTGTACAAGATTACGAATTTCAGCTAAAATCATTAGCTGGGTTTATTTTGATTCCATAAGGGAAGGAGTAAGCTGTGCCACCAATCCTTTAACTGAAAGCCCAGAGGCATCTTTAATCAAACTAAGGAGGAAAAAAAATGAGAGTTTCTCCTATAATAATAAAGGAAAGGGAGCATAGGGGAAATTGAAATTGTTTTGTTGAGCCTTGGCCAAAAAGGGCTACCTCTCCAGAATGATGTTCTTTGCCCCAGGTGCCAAATTCTTTGAAATGTAGAGCTACCTGCAGCTACCTGCTGTTAATCAGGGGGTAAGTCCATTTCTTAACCTATACTTCCTACTCACCAAGAACAGCCTTTCTGTCTGAAGCCTCACTCTAACTTGTGATGAGAAATTACTTATGATTTCTTGCTTAATTTTCTATTGCTAACCTGCACCCAATCAACATCAATGTAGAGACAACCCTTCCACCAAATTTTCAAGGGCTGTCTGAGTATCAGCACTTCCCAAAGATTCTCAGATCACTGTACGAGACTCGTACTCCCATACAAATGAATGGGAGGGAATGACCTTGAAAATTCAAAACCATAGAGAATATGAAAGTAAATAAAACACATTAAGAAATTGAGTTCATGAATGAATTCAAAAGTAATAATTTAGCAGTTTTAACCTAATGGAAGAATTGTACATGATCCAAGTGCCTGAGGCAATATTCAGTAAGCTTGGACAAGGGGATTAGATTTTTTTTTTAAATTAGCTTTTTAATGTGGGAAGGTGAGTAATTTGAAGGAAGAATCAGATTGCATATTTCAAAGACATTCTCTTTTTTCAATCCAGAAAAGTTATGTCACAGTCTTCTTAATTTAAAGAATTCCACCTTATTTTGGCTAGAAAAAAAATGAATACTATTTCCCTAGCACAGAATTAGGACTTGTATTACTTTAATTCATATCAGTTTCTGATCTTGTACTCTCCACATATCCAACTCCATTGTGTATGTAGGAATGCAAAATAGGTTTCTACCTTGTTACATTTCTCTCATCAGCAATGTCATCTAAATTCCGGTATCATAATTCCAGTCTTTCCTATTTGGGGCCAAATTGCCCTAAGGAGCTATCTAATGTGCATTGTAAACTAAAACACACACACACACACACACACACACACACACACACACACACACACGGGACATAAATGCACCTTGGAGTTCATGTTTGATCCAGTAAATTAGAATCTTCCCACCTGAAGGAAATGTACTTGCATTCTGGTTTATATTGAATATTTAACATTATCTAGGCCCACCAGCTATTACCCATAATGTATATATAACTACACTTTCCCTTATTATATTTCCTCCATTGAGCACAAAACATTTATATTCAAATAGACTGCTGAATGAAATTCATGTATTTTTATTGTTTTTGTTTTTGTTTTTTTAGGAAGGAAAGAAAACTCAGTATTTGCATTGAGACACTTAATCCAATCATTAAGTCAAGTCTTAAAAGCTGGACATAGACTCTGTGAGTAATCTTGAATACATGCTGTCACCTCTATATCACCCAGAAATAATGATTAAGTGTTAATCACCAAACAGAGAACACTTAAAATAGGAAATAGAGAACAACAACATGTGTTACAATCTACCAATTGCAGCAGAATATGAGAATTAATCCTACTTAGTGCAAGTATTCCAACCCACTGCAAAAAACAAAGCTGAAAATTATAACAAGTCCAGAATTGTGTATTGTCTAACATGTGTATCTTCTCCGTGCATAGAAAAGTATTCTGCAAATGTAGAATGCTTAATTAGTGAATTTTCAATTGTATTAGGCTCTGCATGACCCCATTTGGGCAAAGATACTAGAGCGGTTTGCCATTTCCAGCTCATTTTATAGATGAAGAAACTAAGGCAAACAGGGTTAAGTGATTTGCCCACAGTCTCACAGCTAGTAAGTATCTGATGCCAGATTTGAACTCAGGATGAGTCTTCCTGACTTCAGGCCTGGCACTCCATCCACTATACCAACAAGCTGCCTACTTAATGAATAATGACTGAATTAAATTAAAATATCTCAGTATGTGGGTATATATCTTTTTGGAGATGTAATTGATTACATGATGTACCCAGAGTAGATTGTAATAAATGCTGATTGTGGGCCTGTTCCAGGAGTTTTGTTTATTCTTGGCCATCTCATATATACTCACTTGTTCTGCTGTATGCTCCTACAGGCAGAGACTGAATGCTTCCTTTGTAATATCCAGCATCTTTTAATACACGACTCAGTATTGGTCAATAAATGTTACTGACTGAGCTCCAAAAATGTCTTCACATATTGGCTGAAATACTAAAGTAATCTTCTGTATACTATTTCCCAACTCTTTCCCAGTGGTCTTCTTAATGGATCTGGCATTGTCAACTCACAAGGTATGTGTACCAAGATAGAATAAGAGATGATTTTGATGGTTTATGGGGCAGTTTTTGGTCACCAAGGCACTGGACAAAAACTAGTTTTTGCTCATCTTCCTTTCTACATGCCTCTGCCATGTTCTAGGATGCGCTTTTAGAGTATTTAAGGAATGTCTGTTATTTGTTCAAAGTCCTATACTTTGGCATTCTAGCTAGGCCTGCTTTACCCATAAAATACTGTATGCTTCAAAAATTCCTTCCCCTGTCCCCAGGCCTGGTGCTCTATCCACTGCACCACCTAGGTGCCACCACAAAAATAGAGACCATCAATTTGATATATCTCTCCCAAAAGATTCTGATCCAGGTCTTGGATTAAATCGGTAATTAGCATTTTTAAAGAAAATCAGGAAATGAATGAAATACTTGTTTAGCAAGCCCTAGCAGATGAAAAATCTTAAGCAATCTTACTCTTCTTAAAAATGCTGGCTTTTTTCAAGTTCTTGGTTTTGATTTTCTACCAGCTTAGATTTGTTTTTTAGGTTTATTTATTTTTTAACAGTTTTCATCAAAAAGGTAAAAAAGAATAATAAACTTCTGAAACCTGACAAAGCTAATAGAAATTTTCTTCATATATTTTGACCCAGATATTCTTATGTCCCTGGTATCTGACATTTCTGTCTATGCCAGAAATCATTGCAAACCCAAAAGCACCAAACAAATGGCCAGCTCTTACTATTATTACTATTATTATGAAAACTTGTTAAATGTACTTTCCATGTTTTAATGATAATCTGTTGACCTGTCATCCTTATATCTACAGAAGCCAGACAAAAGGTTGAATATGTGGTGTAGATGAAAACAAGATTTTAAACAAAAATAATGCAGTTTATATCATTGTGAGTGGTGAGCCCTTCAGAGAGAGTGGTCCTCTTCAGAGGGTATGCATTCATCTCAATGATGGCATCCCTGTTCAGAATTTCCAGTACTTCTCTAGAATTACCTCACTTCATGACCCAAAGCACATGCTTTTAAATAATACCAGTGGAGGAAAGTTTTTCAAGTGTCAATTTGATTCCGGGGAACAGCCAAACATCTCTCAGAGCCAAGGCTAGGGAGTGATGTGAATGATCAAGCTGTGAGATACTAGGATAAAGAAATTTTTAAAATTAAGTGGAGTTCCTCCAAATAAGACTGACTTTCTTATCTACCAGATAGCCCTTGCATTATTTATGCATTTGCTTGCAGCCCAATGCAGACAATTTGCCTGACTTCTTACCTTCCTCCCAAAAAGAGAAAGTAGGCAGACACAGAGCCTATTAAACCCTTATAAGTCAATGCCAAAATTTAGCATATTTATGGCAGATGAGTGTTTTTACCCCATGTTTATGTTTGGCATACTTTGTGGCCCTTGTCATTAATTAGGCGGTTGGGAGGTACAAAGGATAGAAGGAGTTAGGCCTGAAGTGAGGAAGACTTCACTTCAAATCTGGCCTTGGGCACTTAGCTATATGACCTTGGGCAAGTCATTTGATCTCAGTTTCCTCATCTATAAAATAGGGATAATAATAGCACCTATTCCCCAGAGTAGTGGTGAGGATCAGATAAGATAATAATTACAAAGTGCTTAGCAGAGTGCCTAGTACATGTTGGTACTATATAAATACTATTATTATTATTTATTAATTAAAATACTAATATTTGCATAGATGTACTGTCAGGTTTTTTCTTTGGTTGGTTGGTTGTTTTTTTTTTTTTTTAGTGACAGTTAATAAATAATAGATGCTTCTAGCTGAAGTAAGCTTTTAATCCACTATTCCCAGGTTTATCTCCTTCCTGTCTTCAATACATTGCTAGGTTTTCAATTTATTCAACAAATATTTATTAAACTCCTATTAGTACAAGGCAATGCAATGTCCTGCTGTGGAAGCATAAAACACAGTCCTTGCCTTAGAGAAACTTTTGATCATTTATCTTTAAAAAAAGGGTAGGTAGTCTATTTTATATAAAGGATGAAGGAAAATATGAACATATTATTATTATGAGCATATTATATCATATATTAAATATGAGCAGCCCACTTATGAAAAATAACAATCTGTTTTTTTCTTTTTTTAAGAGAAATATAGAAGGTTCAACTTCTTTACTTTTTAAATTAAGGATAAGGAAAATAAGACTTTATCAATTATAACAAACAGTAAACAAAATATCATATCATGGTAGGACTACCTAGAGATGAAGGGAAAGAGGGATATGGGAAAAGTGAGACATCTGGGGCCTCTTTCTTCCTCTTTCAGTCTCTCTCTTTCTCTCTCTCTCTCTCCCCCCTTCCTCTTCTTCTCCCTCTCCCTCTATATCCATCAGATATCTTTTATTTGCTATAATATAAAACTAAATTATACCATTTATTCTTTGTGGCTTTTAATAAGCTTTATTTTCCCTATTCTTAATTTTAAAATAATGTGAAATAATTTGAAACTTTTGCATTTCTCTTCCCAAAATGACTCAAAATATATAACTTTCTGTGTCCTAAGATTGATTCCACTCATCCTTCTCCCCATGGACAAAAATTCCTCAATTTAAAAAAAAAATCCCCACCACCAATGTAAATAATAATTGCTCAAATGTATGTAGCTTCAAACTTGGCATAATGTTTCATATTCATTATCCCATTTAACATGTAAAAAGATAATTATTTCATATTGATGTGGGGGCAAAGAGTGCCTTAAGATTAAAAATAATATTAAGGGTTACTTTCCCAAGCCCCTGAGGGGGTTTGAGGCTCATTCTGTAGCCATCCTGTACCTTGAGATCATGGAACTTGAGAACTTCTCAAGTCCTTTTCCCCTCATCTTGTAGTATCATACAACTTGTACCAAAAGGATTACCTTTGTCTCCCCTACCCTGTGTTCCTTATCCTGTCAGTCATCTTCCTCATCCTGTGTCACAACAATTTTCCCTCATCTTGTCAACCATCTTACTCATCTTGTTTGTTCGTATCCTGTCCCTAATCTCTAGCTCCCATATGAAACTCTAAAAATATATCATCTTCCTACAGGCTGTATAGTTTTCTGTCTATATAAGCCCGGGTCTTTTCCTATATCGATGCCCTTTGGTTAGCTCCTTGCTAACCTCAGGCCTGTGAAGCTTTGACAAAATAAAGCTCCCAATGGCTACAGGGCAGGTCTAAGTGAATTCTTTCACACCTGCATCAGCTCTCCCAACTCTAAACCTCAACAATATCATGACATTTACTGTTACATTAGGCTTAAAACTTTAAAAAAAAAAAAGTTTGTTTCCCCCCTTAGAATATAACTTTTATTTTTTTTTTTGGTTAGGCAATGGGATTAAGTGACTTGCCCAGGGTCACACAGCTAGTAAGTGTTATGTGTCTGAGGCTGGATTTGAACTCAGGTCCTCCTGAATCTAGGGCTGGTGCTCTATCCACTGCACTATCTAGCCACCCCTAGAATATAACTTATTAAAAACAACCAATACACCATTAAAAATTCCACATTTTAATGAAAACCTTGCTTATTAATTCTCAAACGTTACTATTTGTCCTTTTTCTGGCTTTCACAAGCACATGACTGACAGGCCAGCAGATTGTTGACCATATAAAGAAACTGCTACCCTGCAGGCCCCTCTCTTGATTGATTACTCCCTTGCTTGGACCACCATTGCAAGAGGAGCCCCAGCCACGCTCATTTCACCCATACCTCAAGTCATTACACAGACTTCACCACCTACCTAGCTGCTTTGTCCATACTCAGGTAATTTCTCCCCTTTTCTCTACTCTTTCCAGTTCCAATTTATGTACAGTCTTCATGCATGACAACGTGAGCTCCTTAAGGGTAAGAATTGTTTGTATTTGCATCTCCAGCACTCAATATAGTATCTGGCACAGAGTAAGCTCCTAATAAATGCTTCATCTATCTATCTATGTACCTATCTAGCTAGCTAGTTAGCTGTCTGTCTGTCCGTCTGCCCTTCTATCTATCAAACATTTACAGATTTAAAGAAAGAAAGCTTTTTTAGAATAGAAAGAGTACTGAATTTAGAAATCAGAGAAGCTGTGTTTAAATACTGGCATTAACTCTATCCATGCAACCATAAACAAGTTATGTAACACCTCTGGGCTCCATTTTCCTCATCTTTGGATGATGGAAGTAGAATAGATGAACTCTAAGGATCCTTCCATCTTGAAATCTATGATTCTTTGAAAGATCCTTTTCACACATACTAGATTTGATCAAGCTTATGTAAAATAACCTAGTTCTTCATTTTCCCCAGTTAGAGTCCTGCAGCTTTTACTTCCTGCGGATGGCTTTAACTCTAGCACCTAGGTCCCCCTTTTCACATAGACCCCTCGAATAATACTCGAGTTAGAGATACATTGTGTGAATGGATAGGGATCCAATCAAAACCAGTTAACTAGGTGACACATCAATTAAAAGGGAAGAGAAGGGAATAAGGATTTATTAAGCACCCACTGTATGGCAGGCATTGTACTAAGTACTTTACAAATATCTCACATGAGATGAGTTGAATTGCCATTAGCAACTTCCTAGCAAAAACTTTAGTTTACAAGTTGTCTCATTTTACAAAGCTTCCAGTTATTATTCGAAGTTCATCCCAGAACAAATCATTTTAAATAAAAAGTCTGAATGCTTTCTTCACATTTTGCCCTCACTTCCTCTAAGACAGTAATTCTTTACCTTTCTTGTATCATGGACCCCTTTGGCAGTTTGGTGAAGTCTTTTGGACCCTTCTCAGCACAATATTTTAAATTAGTAAAATACATAGGATTGCAAAGGATATCAGAAGTAAGTGAAAATAGAGATGGAATTTTTTCCCCATCCAAGTTCACAGATTATTTGAAATCTGTCTATGGACCCCAGGTTAAGAACCACTCTACATAAAAGTTCTTGCCTTTAAAAAATTCAGAGAATAAAATTAGTTAGTTAGGATAGCTGCAGAAAATAATACATGTTCACCCTAGAGAGGTCAGAATTTTGTAAACTAAGCTGTTTTGCTTACACAGATGTTCTTATCTTAAGAAAAGGTAAAGTCCCAGGTGGATAGAAGAATGTGCTCATAGATAAACATATCTTGTTTGGCAAACACAATGTTTGCACACATCTTGGCCAACAAAGAATTAAAAGAGCCGAGACATGACAAACAGCTCAAGCTCAAGGGGTCATCCTCCCGTCACAATCCCCCTAATACTGCACTTGCTCAATGAGGCTCATGGGGTGGGGGCATGAAACATACATGTTAGGGATGTATAAAAAGGAGTTGTAACCTGATAAAATCTAGACCAATCCAGATTCCGATTGGAGCAGTAGGACTACCTCACCATTATAGAAAGTCTGTTCTTGCTCCTGTATAGCGTGCTTGCTCCTGTGAGTAGAGCACCATAGAGCACCCCCTTCTCCTGAGAATCCTAATAAATGCCTTCCTCCTTACACTCTATTGTGTGGAGTCTTTACTTGTGAGAGTGTGACAGCAGGTGGAGGAGCCACCTCAGTAAGGCTTGCAACCAGGGAAGCAGTGGATGGTGGCAGCTAGCCCCGCTAACTCCCTAATTCTTCCTGGAGGTCTGACAGTCATCACAAATAGGTTATTTCTCACAAAACTATACATTTTCTTTTTGAGAAAACATGTCCACAAGTTTCTTCTTTCATCCAGGTTTCAAATCAATTTAGTTCAATTCCATAAGTGCTTATTAAGCACTTACTATGTGCTAAAAAAGCATTGGGATATAAAAGCAAAAATGAAAGAGTCTCTGACCTCAAAAAACTTATTTTCTTCTGTGACAATGCAATGTATACACAGATAAGTTAATATTACTCATCTGAAAGTCCTGAGGATTCCATAAGCATCTCTGCAAATTGCTAAGTTGCAGAATTCTACATAATCTTTCCGTGAGAGGATTTAGTGATTCATACACAAGGCAAATGCTAAGCCAAAAAGTAATGGCCTAAATTTACCTCAAAGCTCAAACAATTGCCAAATACTCCTTCTAGGATTTTTTTTTTCATTTTCCATGGCAATAATTTTTTTGAGCTATGTCACAGGATGTTTCACATTCAAATAGACATTTATTAAAAACATCCAATCCAGCATCTGATGAATCAATTGCCACAATAAAAAAAAAAAGAGTTGCTAACTCTGGGCCCCTCAAACTAGGTAAGGAATTCAAAGTCTATTTCAACTTTCAAAAGCCTTCTCAACACTGAGCACTGAGGTTATGATAGAGATATGCTGGTAAATGTCTAACAACTAGCTGTCTGCAGGGGGATAAGGGGAGGAATGTGTCTATATGATATGCTTTTAAATTTAATCTGAATTATTAACATTTTCTTTTTCACTTTCTTAAGTTAAGAAATCAAAAAACAATAAATGTAACTGTAACTGCTTATATTGAAATTTTAACAATCTACTCTCCAGATGTAACAATATAGCCATTGTACATGGGTAACCCTTTTGAGTTTACCCTACTTTGTTGTCCAAAAAAGGTCCAACTATGGTTTCCAAATGAAGAATAAACCTTGCATAACTAGCTGCTAGTCCCTCAAATGTCCTGGAAAGTTTTTTAGTTAATAACTACTTAATTATCCCACAAGGGATTTAGGTGCCTATTTCCTATCAAGTGTCTTAATAGCTATCCTTTGGAAGTCCAAACTAGAATTTACTAAGCATGACCTACGGTGATCCATATTCTCATTTACATTTTCACTGCAAACGGTTATATTACCAGTGCAGACAGGGTAAACGCAATTAGGTGAGCTAATAATACACTAACCAGTCCTTGGAAAGAAGTAAACAAATTCTTCTACCTTTGAGATAAGACATTAAACTCATATACCTTATATGGTATTATTTTGGCTTGAATTCTTCCATCTAAGTCCATTTGCCAGAAACCTATATGGCAGTCTATGGTTGAGATGATTTTAGCAATTCCTGATATGTCTCAAAGTGTGTAAATTCTGGGCATTGGTAAGTATGGGTTATAGGATTTAATTTTCTGTAATACACAGAGAAATGAACTGTGCTGTCTGGTTTTGGAATGAAAACAAATAGAGAAGTCATGGGGCTTGTCAGAGTTCTATCAATCTCCCCCTTTAAAAATCTATTCTACCTCTTTGATGATAGCCTCAACACCTTTCTACTGCCTTTGCAATCTGATTGAATTAATATCATTCCTTTGTGTAATATACATAGTAAAATTAGTTTTACCTGGATTACTTTATATATACTTTAAATATATTTGTAAACTTACTCAACAGGTATAATTTGTTCTTATCTGCTTGAAAACTGTCCTGAGATCTTCCTACTTGTCCCAACTGTTCCATGTTACATTGCTACAATGAGTTTCTCTACCTTCTCTTCTATCCTCAAGCTTTCTACTCTCCACCCTTTAAGATGAGGACTCACTTCTTACTTTATTGACGAAAGTAAGTCTATTTGTCTTGGGCTCCCTCTTCCCTCTGCTTCATCTCAAAAACCCTTAACATCATCCCTATTCTGTTCCCCTTTACTATAGTCTCTGATAACTGATAGCCTTTCTTGCCAAGCCCAGCCATTCTAATTATGCCTTGATTCTATCACTTCTATTTTCTCCTGTAGATTATCCTCTCAATCACACCCTCTCTCTAATTTTCACTAACTGTTCTTTCTTTCTCTACTACCTTCAAGCATGCCTAAGTCTGCTTCATCCTTGCAAAACTTTCATTAGACCATACCATCTCTTCAAGCCATTATCCTGTATCTCTCTCCTCCTTTCTCAAACTTCTAGAAGAAAAAAACTATTTATACTTACTGCTTATACTTTCTCTCTTCTTATTCATTTCTCAGTCCTTTGCAATCTGGCTTCCAGCTTCATCAGTCATCTGAAACTCCATTCTCCAGAGTTACTAATGATCTCTTAATTGCCAAATGTGATAGTCTTATCTTTATCCTCATCCCTTTCCAAACTATCTACTGTATTTGACACTGTTGACCAACCTCTCCTCCTACATACTTTTTCTTCAAGGCATTTTCATAACACTGAACTCTCCTGATTTTTCCTCCTTGTCTGACTGCTCCATCTGTCTCACTTGTTGGCTAATCATACATATCATGAACTTTCACTATAAATGAATTTCAAGACTTTATCCTTGGCTCTTTTATCTTTTCCATGCTCTCTGTCTCTGTCTCTCTCTGTCTCTCTCTCTGTGTCTCTCTATCTCTGTCTCTGTCTTTCTATCTATCTCTTTCTGTCTCTGTCTCTCTATCTCTCTGTCTCTCTGTCTCTTTCTGTCTCTCTTTCCCTCTCTCTCTCTCTCTCTCTCTCTCTCTATCTCCCTCACCTCATGGACTTGCATTGGTTTAAAAATTGTCTCTATCAGGCACATCACTGTGGGCTAATACATGTTTATCAACTAACTCTCTGTGGGGCAGGGGAATGTGACACAATATGACACAATCTTAAGTTTAATCTGCATTATTAATATATTCTTTGTCATTTTCTTAAGTCTAGAAATCAACAAAACAATAAGACAAGCCTTGATTTGTAGCTTTTGTTGATTTCTGATATGTAAATGCTGTCTGTCACAAATCAGTAGAAGCTACTCCAGCACACTCCTGAGTATCATATCACTCTCAGATTTTATACCTAGCCCCAGTCTCTCTCCTAAGGCCTAGTGTTTCATTACCATTTGCCTATTGGAAATGTCAAATTGGATGTCTCACAGATATCTCAAATTGAACATGTTCAAACTAAAACACATTGTCTTACCCCTAAAACCTGCCCCTCTGCCAAACTTCCCCATTTTTTAGTTGACATTCATATGATGCTTTAAGCTTTACTAAGCCCTTTATAAATATTTCATTTGATCCTCCTAACAACCCTGGGAGGTAGGTGCTATTACTATTCCCATCTTACCGTTGAGAAAACTGAGGCAGACAGCAGGTAAGTGACTTGCCCAGGGTCACACAGCTAGCAAGTGTCTGAAGCTGAATTTGAACTCATGTATTACTGAATCCTGGTCCAGTTCTCCAACCACTGAATCACCTACCTGCCTATTTCTGTTTAGGACACCACTATTCTTTCAGTTTTCCAGATTCATAACTTTGGCATTATCTTCAATTGCTCATTCTCTCTCACCCTACACACCCAATTATTTACCAAATCTTGACACCCTTAGGATTTCTGGATCTTTCCATTTGCCCAATAGCTGGACTTCCCTTTATGAGTTGTCTCTACCAGTTAGGGTATGAGCTCCTTGAGATCAGGGGCTAGCTCACTTTAAAAAAAAAAAAATTTAACACCATCATTTAGCACAATGATTGGCACATAGCAAGTAATAAAACTTTTTCCATTCATTCATTCATTCACATGCCATGTCTGGAATGTGCTCTCTCCTAATATTTGCCTCTTGGAACACCTAGTTCCCTTCAAAGAAAGATTTATGTGCCACCTGATTTTCTCTATTGTTAAAACCCCTACTCCATTATTGTATATTTAAAGAAATGTTCCTACTACAACCAGGAACAAAACAATGGGAAATCAACCTGTTGCAGTTCTCCATGTAGACTCTGAAATATGTGAAAATATTCTCTGATTTTTTTTTTCATATCCACTTACCACATAGTGAAGAAAGAACTTTTTCTGCTAAGCTGGAATTGAGTGTGTAAACAAAAGACTCCCATGAGAGAGAGGAACTCAATCTCTTTCCTACTGTTGAACAGGGAAATAACTGCTGTAAGCCTGAGGGTGCAGGTAGGGTTGGGGGTGGGGGGCATGGAATAGAGAAGAAAGAGTTCTCCACTGACCAGCTGCCTATCTTCCCACCTGGGCCAACATGTCACCATGAATTTGGCTCCACTATTTCTTTGACACCATTTTTTCCTTGATTAGGTGAAGAAGTATAGGGAATTTGATGAACTAGACCAGCAGTCAGCAAATTAAGGCCTGAGGACTAAATCTGACCCACCTCTTTTTTTTTTGTTTGTTTGTTTATGCCTTGCAAACTAAGTGTAAAAACGTTTGCATTTTTTCAATAATTTGACCACCTCTGAACTAATCTTGTGAGCTTCAAAAGGTCAGAAGAGCCACCAGAGATCCAGGAAATGGGATCCATACCAGAGTTTGCTAGCCGCTGAATCTGAGGAGATGCTAACAAGGCCTCTGAGGAGTGCCTTCCTTGACTAATCCCATCAGTGCATAGACTCATACTAGGAGCATTTAGAAGTGAACTCAGTGAGCCAAATGCTTTATAGCTGCTGCTTTAAGTCTGAGACCCCTTCCTATGGACTAAAGTGATTGAAGGGAGAATGTGACCTCCCTCTCACTTTGGGAGGATACCTATGTATTTTGATTCTTGCTATACCTTCTCAGTAAATATACCTCTGTAAAAACTGTGATGTTATTTGGTTAAATGATAGTGGAGTATTAATCAAAGGTATCTGTTATATTGAGAGATATTAACTGGAAATGGTTAAATAATAATGAAGAGATGACCGGCAATTGACATTGGATACACTAGAATGGGAACTTACATTGATAGCATTAGAAATGCATCCACAACCCTTCAGAGTTACCTCTAGGATTCTGGAGGGGTAGAGGAAAGAGGAGATGTAGTCAGCTTTGCCCTGGGGAAACCCAACTTGCCAGTGCAAATGGGAGTTTAGATAAAGACCCCAGTGCTTATGCAGATAACACTAGTAATTAAAGAGTTGAGAATATATCTAAATTGTAAGGGGAAGTAAGAAAAGAAAACATGGGTTCTGATCTTATAACTTAGGTGAGGATTCAGTGATATCCATTAATAGAAAAATTATACATATTTTATCAGAGAAAAAAGAAAATAAATGATTAGTGACTACTCAAATATGGGCTGTCCTGCCTTACAGACAGTGTGTGTTCCATAAATTCACTTTTAAATTAATTATTTCAAACATGGAGATGCTTCCCAGAAGGAACAATTCTATACCTTGTAATTAGTTTTCAAAATTAGCCCAAGAACACTTTTATAACACATAACATGGTTGATAATTGTACATTTGAGTTATCCTTTTTCCTTCTAAATATGTACCAAACATTTAAAAAAAAACACTTTTCAGGCAGATCATAATTTTGCAAAATGTTTTAATATAATCAATTTAAAAATAAATTAAAGTTAAATTATTAAATGTATTCTTCCTAAGGTTATGTTACATAGTACATGAAGAAAAACAGGCCTATTTTGAGGACATATGACTGTCAATAAAGATTTCTGTGAAAATTCCTCTCTAAGCTGTACTCCTAACTCTCCTCTCTACTTTAGTGTGCAATTCAAGCCTCTTCATATTGGAAGCTCACTTTAGCCCTAGACTTCACACGTTAGAAATACCTCCACCTCTCTGGCCTCTCCCTCTGATTGACTGTCTCCTCCCAGAACGTCCATTTTAATGAGGATGTCCAGTCTAGCCATGGTTTCATTCCTCTCTAGGTTGCACTGCTGACTCTCCTCTGGATTTTCTCTGCCATGCCCCATTCCAGGTAACACTTTTCAGCTACTTTAAGGTAGTTGAACCTTGACTGTTTTTCTTTCTGCTTGTATTTGTATTCACATTGCTTAGACCAGTATCTAGCCCAGCGTCAAGTTCTTAATAAATACTTCCTGACTTTACTTGACTTGGAAATTTAGAGGGAATTTTAGGTCACTTTTAAGAGCTAAGGTTGACAGCACTGGTCCTTTATCATAGCAAAATTTATGTTTCTTCATGTCATTAGTATGACCTTTATATTTATTGAATATGAAGTATTTTTGTATTGAATATAAAGGGTAATCTCAGTACTTTTCTTCAAAAGCAACATCATTTTTTTTTTCAACCTACAAGGCAACATTTCAATCTCATTTTGATTCTTTATATTACATTCTTTCTGTCTCAATCTTTCGGTGTTTTTCTCTCTGTTTCATTGTTTCTTTCTCTTAGTCTGTGTCTGGTACTAGTGAACATTCTGACCACTACAAAAGTATATTCCGTAATGAAATAGGGCTAATGTATTAGGCATCTCCATAGTCTTGATCCCCATATATCTCCCTCAACTGATTACATTTTCACCACAATAACCTTCTAATTATTAAATGGTTTTCCCAGAAACTAGAATGAGAGCACTCCAGATAACTAAAATGAACAACACACTTGTTGGAAGCTATAAATCAATAAATGGTATTTCTAATCCTTAATTATTCATAATCTCGAACATTGTAGTTGAGGCATCTCAAGTTCTTTATCAAAGTTCTAAACCTGATATCAGACTTTAAACTAAGATGTTGATAGCTACAAGGCCTAGCCTAAGTAGACAGCTTCCTGTAGCCAAACTTACAACTAATCAGCTTAACTTCAGGGTTTAAGGATCTGAATAAATCTTCTACTCCTCTCCAAATTAGTTGATGAAAGCATGGATGGATGCCATCGATGGATGACCTATAATTTCATCTTTATACTAACATAGATTATAACTCAGCTATCATTTATAGTGTCATAACGCTGTCTACAACTCAGAGATGAGAAATATCCATGGTGGCAAGACTAGTAAACATAAGAAGAAACATTCAAACCCAGTTATTCCTCCCTCAAAGTCAATGCTGCCTCATTGCAAAGTGCTATACTTTGCAATGTTATAATGTTAAGAGTATGTTACTCTTAAAAGAAGTCTGTTCTCATTCCTCCAATTTCTAGTGCCCCCCAATTATTTTATATTTACTTCATATGTATTTCATATTTAACTTTTTGTGTACATGAACATATTGCTTTTGTCAAAGATAATGTAAACTTCTTGAGGACAGGTACTGTTTCATTTTGGTATTTGTCTCCCCAACACCTAGAACAATGACTGACACATACTAGGTCTTGTTGAATGAGTGAAAACCTGAGTAAAGTAATGGAGTAAAAATCTGTCTCCCCGTATGTTCTATCCATTGGCTCTAGTCTGCCCCCTGGGAAAAGCAAAATGAGTGTAATCTCTTTCCCACATCACAGCCTTGTTAAATGCTTAAAGGCAGCTGTCATGGACACCTTACATCTTCTCTTCATCTGCCTAAAGGTGGCCAGCTCCTCCAACTATTCCCAATGTGACAGGAATACTGTTTGCTTTTCTGGTCACTCTTCAGGATGAATTTCAGTATATGGAACAATGTGAAGCATCTTAAAATATGGCACCCAGAACTGAACACACTACAATCTGGACACTAACTATATAGTAATGCAACCTAAGATTGCATTAACATTTTCAACAATCTTATGGCTCATTAAGTTACTATATAAAATAAGGAAGCTAACAAGTCAACAAGCATTTATTAAATGCCTTCTGTATACAAGTCACTACACAAGGTGAGATGATGGAGATACAAAAACACACTCAACAGTGGTTTCTGTTAAGAAGCTCACTGACTGGTTTAGATTCTTAAAATCTAGGCACTGCTCAGATTCTTTGAATCTAGACAATAGCTCACTAATGTTCAGACTCCTTAAGAGTCTGCCCAATATGAAGGATGTTCTAATAAACCTTGTCTTTGGCTGAAAAAAGCTCACTGACTAGCTATTGTGTTAATAAGGAAGTCATACATAAATAACCATAA
Organism: Vombatus ursinus; assembly: GCF_900497805.2. NCBI lineage: Eukaryota > Metazoa > Chordata > Mammalia > Diprotodontia > Vombatidae > Vombatus > Vombatus ursinus. Next base: position 3,129,666 of record NW_020954636.1, on the reverse strand, counting down.
TGAAAGGGGAAATGTGATGAGGGCTAAAAAGTCCAGGCAAACTAACTGCTAGAAAAAATTTAAAGAGGCAGAGATCACCTACAGCTCGTGGGTAGAGGGTAGGCTTCCTGTAAGAGGTAACAACTGAGTATATTGTTGAAAAAAGGCAAGCACTTCAACAGAGGTACTTGAGTTGTCAATTCCAAGGGCAAGTCAAGTCAAAAAGTATTTATTAAGGACTTACTATGTACCAGGTGCTGTGATAAGGGATAGCCCTTCCCCAACCCCACCCCCCCAAAAAAAGACAGTTCTCTTCAAGGAGCTCACAGTCTAAAAGGGGAAACAACCTAAAAACAATCATGAACAAACAAGATATATAGGGAATAAATTGGAGATAACTGACAGAGACAAGGCACTAGCATTCCAGAGGATCAGGAAATGCTTCTTGCAAAAGGAGGGTCTTTAGTTGAGACTTGAAAGGAAGACAAGAAAACTAGGAGGTGGGGATGAGGACAGAGAGAGTTCCAAACACAGGGGATGGTGTGAGCAAAGGCACAGAGATAGGGGAAAGAGGGCAAGAACAGAGATGGATGGGGGAATTGTAGTTCAGTTTGACTGGGAATATACGGTGTATAAAGCAGACTAGCATGAGATGATGCTGAAAAAGTAGACCAAAGTCAAATTGTGTAATACCTTGGATGCTAAGATCAGGTATTTATCCTTTATTCTATAGGCAAAGGGCAGCCACTGAAGATTTTAAGTATAGGAGTGAGGGGATCAGAGTAGGGCATTAGAAAAATTACTTTGGCAGCTTTGTGAAGGATTGAAGAAGAAATATACTGGAGGTAGGAAGACCAGGTAGAAAGCTATTATAATATGCTAGACCAGAAGGGATAAAAGGATTATAGTGAGATTACCGGAAAAAAAAAAACAAGGAGTAAGCGCACGAAAGAAATATTGGAGAAATGATGTGCTCAAAAATTGACAACTGGATTTGGAGACTAAGGAAGAGGAAAGAGTCAAAGATAACTGAAGTTTCAAGGATCAACACAAGTAAAGATGTTAGGTAAAGAGCTGGGTTTTGAGGGAAAGTAACGAGTGCTATTTAGTTCATACTGAGTTGGATTTGGAAATATGGGGCTGAAACTTCAAAGGCTCAATCATTGACGGTGGAGATATATGTTTGGTCATCAGCTTTGTAGCAGTGATACTTAAAGTGATGAGAATGCATGAGATCACCAAAGCAGAAAACAGTGGAAGAGAAGAGAACATTGGAGAACCCAAGTTTAAGTGGTGACAGGAGGATAGGAATCCAACATCTATAATTCTTCTATAGGTAAACTTATGATTTGATAATACTTCAATCATAAATATTAAATTATGGATTCTTAAACTTTTGTTCCATTGGAGAGTCTGAAAGATAGCCCCCTTCTCATTAGATGCATAAAGATGAAACACATAATTGCAAAGGAAACTAATTATATTGAAATATAATTTTTTTTAATTTTTTTTAAGTTCATGGACCCTGGGTCCTTAATACCTTTTCAAAGGAATGAGGTAGAATAGATTAAAAAGTCAGCCTTGGAACAACCTGAGCTAAAGCCCTGCATAAAGTTTATAAGGGCTATGCAACCCTGGGCAATGCACCCTTCTCAATGGCCCAGACAACTCTATAAAGTGGTATGTATGGAACAAGTGGTAGTTTCTTCAGTGAGAATTCCCAATCCCAATGAAATTATGGTCCAGCCTAATAAAAAATAATAATGATAAGATATTTTACTTCATATACTGCTTTTAGTTTTCAAAATGTTTTCACATTTCTCCAGTCTATTTCTGTTTTCTTATCACAGTATAGAAGTTAATTGTCTCTTTAACACTCTCCCCTTAGTGTCTAACCCTCCCAGCTGGCTCTCTCACCTAGAGAGAAAGTGACAGTTTTTACTTCTCCCAACAAACGTTGTGCTTGGCCAGCTTCACAGTCTTATCTGCCTTAGAGCTCTCCACAAAACTCCTGAAAATGGAGGCTCCAGGTACAGCTTTGCATTTGTTTTTCCAATGTGAATTCCCATGATGAACTTTCTCCAGTCTGAGTTTTCGTCTTTACTGTATAACCTGATTCTCATGAAATATCTATCTCAAGAATGTCAAATTTCTTCATTTCCACTGTAAGTTTTAATACTTAAACATATCAGAATAGGTATTAAACAAAGTTTTTCATGGTATTTTCATATCTATATTAAATGATGTGCAATAAAATCAAAGGTGAGAGTCATAGAGGATCAAGGTAAGCTTTGGAGTCAACGAGACTTGGGTCCAAGTCATGCCCCTGATACATACTAGGTAAGTGACCATGAAAAAGTCACTTAAAGTCTCAACGTCCCAGACAAATCTCTGAAAATATAAATTATGGGCAAGTTACTAATCTACATCAGCTAGGGAGTTTTCACACCAGGAATTCTCTACCCTCATGAAATCATAGGGGGAAAAACAGAGTAGATGTTACCCTAAAAAATTCTAAGGGGCTAAAATGAAAAGAGTATTACATTAAAAATCTATAGTTCTAATTTGACTTAGGAGATCTTGAGCAAATCACAATTTTTGCCATATGTAAAATGGGACTAAGAGGAAGAATACTGGACTTGAAATTAGGAGATCTGGGTTTCAAGCCTAGCTATGTGACTGTAGTTAAGTCATTTAATTTCTCTGAGCTTCAATTTCCTTTGTAAAATGGTGACAATATTATTTGTAAAACCAAACTTCCAGGTTGTTAATGGTGAAAGCCCACTATAAACCTTAAAACTATTACTCACAAAATCATATTTTAAGAGCTAGAAGAGATTTCAGAGGCTATATTAAGTGTGTTATAATTATATCATTAACAAGGTTGCACTAGAGAGCAAATGAAATAATAGATATGAAAAATGCTTTGAACAAGTTAAAACCATCATAAAACTATATATGAAGAAAATCGAGATCAAGTGAGATTTTTCCATTCTCTGCCATGGGATACTTCTAACCTCCATGTTAGCACCTTAGGAGAGGCAGCATAGTCTGGCCTAGTGGATGGAAAGCCGAACTCAGAAAAAGGAAGACCTGTGTCCAAGTCCTACATTTGCCACATGTCAACAAGCAAGTCAAACCAACAAACATTTATTATATGCTTACTGCGTGACAAGCATTGTGCTAAGCATTGGGAATACAAATACAAACAGAAAGAGTCCTTGCCCTCAAGGAGCTTACATTCTAATGAAGGAAGACAACATATAAAAAGAAGTTGAAAGGGGGAAAGAGGCAGTGGGAAAATAAAGGAAAGTCCAGAAAGTATGGAGTATATCCTGAAAAGGAAGGAAGACATGATGGCTTGGGTGTTCTTCTTAAAATGGAGGTACTCAGGGGCAGCTAGGTGGCACAGTGGATAGAGCACCGGCCCTGGAGTCAGGAGGACCTGAGTTCAAATCTGACCTCAGACACATAACACTCACTAGATGTGTGACCCTGGGCAAGTCACTTAACCCCAATTGCCTCACAAAAAAAAAGGAGGTACTCAGAGGAACCAGAGGGAGAGACCAGCAGGACAGAGGGTACTTTCAAAGTGTGAAGTCCAAAGGTGGAGTGAGTTCTCAAGGTAAAGGGGTTTCTAAGGCATTATAGAGAAATGTATATGGCCTATATGGTCTTGTATAAATCACTTAACTTTCCGTTGTCATAGGCAACTTTCTGGGACTAGAAGGTACAGCGTTATAGGGATTTCCTTTATCTAGCAATTCCCTGTATCCTTGTAAATCTCAAGCCTAATCCCTATCCCTATATGAAACTGAGGTATTATTTATTATTATTATTTGGTTTCATAAGTCAATAATAGAACCACATTCATTTATTAGGATTGTCTGTGGTATCTCCTTCTCTTTTCAGGAGAACACCCTTAATTGCACAACTTCACATGCAAAATTCTTCAAAATTCTTTGACAGATGCCATTTCTCCAAGTGATCTCTCAGAGGAAATTTATTGATTAGATTTAAAATAGCTTGTACATTTATCACTATTTGATTCACCACCTCCAATTTTTCTTTTTCAAGATGGAATTTGAAAATGAGAACTCACCTGATATCTTTCTCAGGAAAGCCTGAGGCAAAGAATCCATTCAACAGCTTCTGGTTTCTTTTTCATCCTTGATCATTCCTTTAGCACTATAGTCATCTGGATGAGCAACTGATTTTCTAACTGGCTCCTTCCTTCACTGTGTTAAGATAGGCCCCAGTTGTTGGGTAGAGAGTCTTTTTTTAGGTGCCCCTTAAATTATTTTTTCTGTATAGACAAATTTCTAGTTTATACTTGACCTGCCATATTTTCTAGTCTTTCATGTTCTCCTTGTCTGAGAGTGCTTTCTCTGGTTTGAAAGATGCTTTTTTCACTTCAACAGCCTCTTTAACTGAGTTAGTTACACATACAGTGTTTGTTTGACTTCTGAGTGCCTAGTGTATTTGATCTTCAGCATGAATTTAGCCTAGATTTCCAATAAAGTTTTTTTTTAATTTTTTTAAACAGCTTCCAGGCTTCCTATGGATTATTGACTTTTTAAACTCTACCTTTTAATTTTTTTTTTCTTTAACTGATGCCTGCATTTTGTTAGAGCTCTCATTTAAAAAAAAAAAAACCTGCATATCCACATGATGGATTTCTTTGATTTTTACTCTCCCAAAGGAAGTTGAATTTCATTGTATTGTATTTGCTACTGCAGAGTGGTACACACTTCCCATGCAGGTCACATCCACCACACAGGGTGAAGAAAGACTCTCTACCCAACAACTGGGGCCTATCTTAACACAGTGAAGGAAGGAGCCAGTTAGAAAATCAGTTGCTCATCTGGATGACTGACTATAGTGCTATTCTGAAAAAGAAACCAGAAGCTGTTGAATGGATTCTTTGCCTCAGGCTTTCCTGAGAAAGATATCAGGTGGGTTCTCATTTTCAAATTCCATCTTGAAAAAGGAAAATTGGAGGTGGTGAGTCAATGTATGTATGTTCTTCCTTTTGTTAGTTCTAATGCTTATCCTGAAGGGCTAGCATTTGTCCTCTCCAAAACTTTACCAGAAGAACTTTGGTTCATCTGTGTGATATAGTTTGATCAATCTCCTTTTGGGTAATTAAAGTTTCCCACTATTCTGACTTGGATTAATTTGACCATTTTACTAATTTCATTTAACACTTCTAGCTCAGGTGCATCCTTGTAAGATATTCTATTGGGTATTTCTCTTTTTGCATTTTTATTTGTAGAAATGTGCCATTTCTGCCTACAGAGGTTACAAAAACAAATACAGCTAGATTAAGGAAAGAATATAGATTGGGGAAAAATTTTCTTTTCTATTTGGTGAGGCAATCAGGATTAAGTGACTTGCCCAGGGTCACACAGCTAGTAAGTGTCAAGTGTTTGAGGCCAGATTTGAGCTCAGGTCCTCCTGACTCCAAGACCAGAGCTCTATCCACTGCATCACCTAGCTGCCCAGAAATTTTGTTTCAAACAACTCATGAAAATCTGATGATCAAAATCTAGAGGGAACTGACAAAAACCTTTATGAAGAAGAATTATTTTCCAATTGATAAGTAAAATATATGAACAAACAGTTCTCAAAAGAACAAATGCAAACAACATGAAACCATCTAAAAAGTTATCAAAAAAGAAATTAAAACAAAAACAATTTTTCTCACCCCACCAAACTGGCAAAGATGGAAAAAAAAAATGGGGAAGTTCAGTGTTTGCAGGAATACTGGAAAATAGGCATACTCATGCATCACTTTTGTACCTGTGAATCAGTCCAGAGATTTTGGGAAACAAAAATGAAATAGTCCCTGTGCTTAGGCAGCCGTTTTGTTTTTGTACTTCCATTGCCTAGCACAGTAACTTTAACCTAATAAGTATTTAGTAAATGTTTGCTGAATTAAATTGTATTAAGCATGCCATGTAATTCCCTCTTGGCTATTCTAAAAGAACCTTGTCAATAAGAATAGTGTTCCCTGCAGTTGACTGTCTGCCATGCCTTAGCTTTAAATGCTCTTTTTAACATTCTAATGACCTTTTGGTTCCAGGGAAGCCTATCTTTCCAATATATTTCTGTGGGTGGCAAGAGTTTCCTCATCTTTGCACCTCATATCATCCATAAATTGGTGGTCTCTGAGTCTTCCTTATGCAAGGGAAGTATCACTGAAAATATCATCTGGGAAGTCCTCAACTTGGGTTTTCTGTTTTGTAAGCCAAATTGGGTTTCCAGGATGTCCCCATGTGATCATTAACCATAAATACTATAGTAACCAATTCTGTTTCTCCCTCCACTCCCTGGCCCTACTAACCACCTTAAAAACACAAAGTAGAGTATACTACTTTTATGGGTGGTTCAGTAGATAGAGATTTGAAGTAAGGTGGACTTGAATCTCAGTCCTGTCTCAGAAATTTACTAGCTATGCAAGTCTATGTGAAAATCATTTACCCTCTCAGCCTGTTTTCTCATCTGTCCATTTAGACTAATAGAATCTACTTCCCAGGGTAGTTATGAGGATCAAATGAGATAATGTGTAAAACACTTTGCAGACTTTAATGTGTTATATAAATATATTATTATTTATTTAATTATTATTATTATTATATTTTATTATTATAATTAAAAGGTAAATCAGTCAACAGTCAACAATAAGGGACCTGTCTCCTATGACTCTTATAAACTGTATACCTAATAGTTTAATCTCTCACTAACTCTACCTACTCTGTGAAAAGAGGGCTCTTCTTTCATAATCATGATATAGCTCAAAAGGATACCACAGAGTCAGGTGGAAGGCAAGTCCTTGATAAGACTTATTTCTATTACACTATGATGTGCTCCTCAAGAATTAGGTGCTTTGCTTCCTTGAAGTTTTTTATTATTATCTAGATGGGGATATTCTACAAAAATCTATAGAAGCTCTCTCTTATATCTCTTCCTCTCTTTGTTCTTCCACCTCAGTCACTCTTGTTTCATAAGGTCCAGGAAATCTTTAAATTATGTGTACATGCATACATGTTATACACATGTACATATTTGTACATGTATGAAGTTATACTGCACACATATACATATGTGTGCAATGGAGATGTGTATTATATATATGAATATGGATATGTGTACAGGTATGCATGATTTATATATGTGTGTGTGTGTGTGTGTGTGTGTATGCACATATATAGTGTTGTGCCCAAGTCTAATTATACTGGCTCACTGGAGCCAACTGTAAAATTTTCAGGAATTTTGGGAGCCAGTTGTTAAAATTGGCCGATGAGCAGTTCAATTATCTCTTGCATCAGTTTGTTGTTTTAAAGGAATAGGTTTTGACCACAGAAGAGTGTCGGACAGCTAGGTGGCGCAGTGAATAGAGTGGTAGCCCTGGAGTCAGGAAGACCTATCTTCCTGAGTTCAAATCAGGCCTCAGACACCCAGTCAGCTGGGTGACCCTGGACAAGTAATTTAACCCTATTTGCCTCAATTTCCTCATCTGTAAAAGGAAATGGCAAACCACTCTAGTGTCTTTGCCAAGAAAATGAATGAATGAAACATGACTGAATAGCAAAGTGTATTTTCAATATATTATTTTCTACTTTCAATGATTGTGGCCTTAATAATGAATATTTGAAAGCAAAACTAATTGTATTTTGTTTTAATGGCGTTAATACAATGTCGAGAAGAAAATTGTTAGAAAATTTTCCTAAAATCATCATTTGACACTGTTTAAATCACCCATTGCAATGATCATTTGATGATTCAATTCTGAAATAAAACAAGTCAATCATTTTTAAATATTTCTGGATAAAATTTATTCTATTTATCACCAATCTAATAAAAACTAAACCAAGCTAGAAACTCTGCTTAAAGAACTTAAAATTAAATTCATCAAAATTGGTCAAGTACTGGGACCTAGATGAGTGGCATATAGTTTATGAGCTGCTGCAGCTGTATGATGCACACATCCTGCATTACACAAGCATTTTCCCGTTATTCTTCTGATATGACAAAGAGATTAGCTAACATTAATTTCTTTCAAAATATTGTTTAATGACTGACATTCTTGAAATATTTCCATTACTTTCAAATGCATTGCGGTCAAGATCAACTAACATTCAGAGAGCACAAAAATTAATCAAATGCTCCATAAGAGCTTTGGAAAATTTAAAGTTTTGTTCTAGAAAGCACAAATCTCACATTGAAGATTTGATTAAGTCAGACAAGTTTAAAGACATCCCATTTAATAAAAATAATAAATTTAAAGCTCTTCCTAGGAATATATTACTAGGATATATAATTCAATATATGAACTTACATCTATTATCACAAAGAAATGATGAAAGTGTTTTAAATTATTTTGATTTATTAGAACCATGCACTTGGCCTGAAGAAGAACTAACTTCATTTACCATGGATAGCTATTGAAAAAATTATATAATTTAGGTCAAATTTTAAAACATGAAATTGATTTGAATGATTTGAGAAAACAGTATAGAAACAAACAATTGTCTAGTCTCTATGACTATACAAAAAGATAGTTAACATTACTATAATCAATAGCATTGACACTGAAAGAGGTTTCAGTTTAATAAATATAATTTTACAAGGGGGAGAAATAGTTTAACATTAAATAACATCAGATTTAATGATAAAAGAGTGTTGGGAAAAGAATGGTTGGATTAGGATGCAACTCTACTTGTCAAATCACAGTTGAATTGCAATCATAGATTGGCTGTGCATGCAAGAGTTCAGCAAAAAAATCAGTGAAAGCACTCTATGAGAATAAATTGGCTATATGGGATTTAAAATAAAGATGATAGTTTTTTATTATTTTTAAATTGTGTGCTGTACATCCTCTATATAAGTAAAATTTATAATAAACTTACATATTATATATTAAAATATATGCATATTTTCCAGAGATACAGCTGCTAAACATTTAGCAACATACCACTGCATATGCCGTTATACACACACACACACACACACACACACATATATATATACCATTATCTATATGTGTGTATTTACATGCTTGTATGTTATGTAGATGTAGATGTAGATATGAATTCTATCCTGGTAATCAGTATTCATGAATATGATTACATCCAGCATGATACATTGTTGATGATCTACTGCTCAGCTAACATTATCAGGAGTGTTTCAGTCAGGTCCAAGTATCTTTTCTAGGGAGCACTGATAAATTAAAGTATACCCAAAAGGGAGTGACCTGGATGATGACAGTTCAAGAAATGTATCATGTGAGGAATAATTAAAGGAAGCAGATGACTTAAGAGAGATATGAGAAATGTCTGCAAAAAGGTGAAGGGTAAACATATGAAAGAAAAATAAACATGTTCTTTCTTCTAGAAGGCAGAATGTTGATCAATGAGTGAAAGTTAGAAGGACGTGGATTTCAGCTCAGTCTATAGAAAACCTTTCTCAGAATTAGAGCTAACCAACAATGGATCTGACTTCCATGTAAAATAATGAGCTCTCCCCCTTCCTGGTGGAAGCATTTGAGTAGATGTTAGAAGGCCATTCTTCTTCCTACCCTCCAAGATGTGTATGTAGTCTCTATATTTATGTTTCCATATGCATATCATGCATTTATGATGAGTTAGTTGCTCCATATTCATATATCCTGTTTCCCTGTCATAATGTAAATTATAGAAAACCTCTAAGATACTTTCCAGCCCTTTGAAGTCACAAGAGCAAAGACTGGGCCTTTATGATGTATAAAACTGCCTTAACCCCTTGCCCACTGCTATGAGTAATGTTAATTACTTAGTGCCAAGAGTAATGTCAAGAAATTCTTCTTGATAATGATGTTGATTATAACTAAGCCAGTACCCATTGGTGTTGTACTGCCATGGATATTAATTTAGTACTTGTTTGTCCAGTGCTGGGGAAAATGTTTATTTGTTTGGGTCATCAATAAAGTGTTGGCTGTTAGAGTAAGGACCAAGAATCATGAGTTTGGGAGTTCTATCTCTATCACCAACTTTGAGTGAATTCAATTTGGCCATTCCTTGGCTACCAAATGTTGTTAATACTGCTTACTTCAATGCATATGGACCTCACTTTAGGCAGAAATAAAAATTAATTGACAATGAATGACAGAGTGTAACTGGAATCTTATGATTCAGTTAACTTACATCACAACTTCATAGTTGCTTTATTTTCTTCATTTTTTTGAATATCATGGGTGGGTTTCAATCTACCTGGTTGTGTAATTCACTGCATTGATAAGACCACATATCCGCTCAACTCTTGAAATATCCAATGTAAGTCTCCAGAACTTTAGGACAATGGAGCAGTTGGCTTTAATTAATATAAAGATTTGAGAAAAGATGTACAATAATCCTGATTATTCTGGAGTCAGAATTAAAAGAATGGTCACTTACCTTTTTCATAGTTGTGTGTTTTGAACAAGAAATGTTTCTAACTGATGAATTTTTAATTTTGCTGCTAGGACAAAACAAAAGACTTCCTTTTGGATACATGAAATCTGTGAAGTGTGAATATGTACAATTTGTTTCCTGTATATGTGAGCTTATTCTTCTTATATTTCAAAATCTGCAATCACTGGTGAGGGTGCTTGCTCCACCAATATTGACCACAAACTCTCCACACCATAATCTTGTAATCTTGTAATCTCTTGTAATTGTCTGAACTGAACAAAATAAAGTGTAATATCTGTTGGCCAACTCTTTGTTAATGATCTTCTCCTTCAAGGATTTTAGAATGTAAGCTTCTTGAGAAGAGGCATTTTTTTTTTCTTTGTATCCTCAGCTCCTAGCATAGAGCCTGGCACACATTAAGCACTTAATAAATGTTTATTGAATTGAATTGACTTTAGAGAGTCTAGTCCTTGAACAATAGACTTACAGTCTGTCACTGGACCTGTATTTCTATCCCATACAACTTAACAAAAGCATTTTGGGATAGTAAATATAGTACTGGCCTTCAGGTGTACTAGCTGTGTAACCATGGACAAGTCATTTAAATTCTCCGAGCCCCAATTTTCTCCTCTGTAAGATGGAGATGGAATCTATCTTACAGAATGACTATGCATCCTAAATGAGATAATACATATAAAGTACTCTATACATGTCAACTATTCTTAGTTGGACATGTCAGAGCTTCAAGGGGTCATTTTTATTATAAATTTAATAGAGTTGATTAATGGAAAATCACAATGAATAATTTTCAATAAAACATCTGTCAATAGTCACATTTTAGCAAAATTTCAGTAGCATAAATTTCTTAGCATTTGTCAAGTATTCTTCCTCACACTAACCAAAAAAGAAGCAAACTAACTAGTAGGACAGGACATCAACCTGGTCAGCTCAATAAAATCTTCAACTAAGTGCACTACTTTCTAATCTGCAATCATCTCAGCTAAATCTAAATAAGAATTACTTTTTGAATTGTAATTGAGTAGCTCTACAGTACAATGTAAGAAATTATATAATTGTTATTTCAAAGTCTTCAACTGAAATTTACTTGGATTATAGAGACAAGAAGCAGGGATGATAGTTTAAAGATAGATTTGATATTGCACCATTTTATCACCATTTCTTAAAACAACATATTCTTTATATTAAGCACAGAATTATAATACACTATAGGATAGTGCCAGGCACATAGTAAGCATTTAATAAATGCTTGTTGCCTAATTAAAGTTACCTGATGCATAGTATTAATCAGGGAGAGAATGGAAGGAAAGGTAGTGTAGGAAGATCATAGATGCTACATGGGAGTCAGTAATGAAACATCCTTTGGAATAGGTTCATGCATGATTGATCTTGCTGTATCCCATTTTAAACATGAAAACAAGGAAGAAGATGACAGACATAATGTGAAAACATAATGCTGGGAAAGTTCTCCTATTTCTTTGGTATTTTCTAAAAGATTCTTAATTTAAAAATGTATAAGAAAATGCAATATAAAAAGGTTCTCCTGGCATAGCCTTTGAGAGTCTAAGGTCACCTTTGCACAATGATAAGGCACCAAAGTAGAACTTCAGTGACACTGATTCTACAGAGAATTTAAGATCTTAAAGGTCTTAAAATTTTGGCTCACTAGGCTATTTTTGCCCCTTAAGATTTTTGTTTTTACCAATAATTCTCAGTTTTCTTTCCAGGGCAAAAGTTAGGTTTAATTTTTTAATAAAATTTTAGTGGATGGTAATATGTCCCAATTTTTCATGCCAAATTGATCAACCAGACTATTAATCTGAATTAAGAGGTACATTCCCATACCCTTTGGGCACCCACCATTGACTTGCTCCCTCTTCCCACTTTTCAGCCTTTTCCCAGAGGTTAGGGAGTTAGAGATTAGAGAATAATGGTCATGACATCGGGCATGGGCTAGATAGTTTGTAGGATGCCACTATTAGAGACTGATGCAGAGCAGCTGATGTCAATAGGGTGCCAAGACCGGAGAATAAGCAGGCTTTTTGTATGATACAATTTATCCAAACCAGAGGGAGGTGCCACTATAGATATGATATCCAAAGAAAAAAGCCCACCTACCCACAACCAGAAAAAGAAATATGGAGCCTGAATGCAGATGGAAGCATACTATTTGCTCTCCCTTTCCTTTGTTGTTTTGTTTTATTGCTTCATTCTTGTGGTTCTTCCCATTAGTTTTAATTGTTCTTTTGACTGATGGGAAAACATGCTTAACATCAATTTAAATGTAGAGCTTATATCAGATTGTACGCTGTTTTGGGGGGGTAAGAAGTGGGAGGGGGAGAAAATTTAAAACTCAAAATCTTATTGAAATGAATATTGAAAACTAAGACTAAATAAGTAAATATAAAGAAATAATTTTTTTTTAAAAAGAAAAAAGCCAACCTAACAACTGAGGGAGATTCAAAATAGAAATTGTCATGTAGGAAAATGGCACTAAGGAAGAAGCAGGGTAGCTAAGCTGGAATATTAATGAATATTCCAGCTGGAATTCAAGCCAGGAGTTCATGTATGTGCACATATGTAATGTGGTAGATTAGGGAGATGTAAAGTCAAAATCAGGGAAAGCCAGTATCAAAGGTCCAGATAATAGTAGGTTAGGGTTAGGATCAACAAAAGATTTAACAGAGCTGTAACAAGTAAGTAGCAACAGAACTTTATCCTATGGTGTCAAAATGGCAGCAGGTAACTTTTGCTTTCTGGAAAAAAGAATGCTTCTTTCCCACAGTAATCCCCATCCTCATGGTCTTCTTTGAACCACCATCCTCAGGATGAGATTTTCAAGTGACATTTCTTCCAGAGCCCTGTTTTCTCCCTTAACTCATAATAGGACAAAGGCCATTCTCTGTGGGATTGGTCAATACCTTTCACCACACAATTTTACCCAAGATCAGGTTGATTTCTGTGCCAGTGACAGAAACTTCTCCTTCCTCCTATCTTCTTGCTTAAAAAAAAAAAAAAAAAAAACCTCACAAGCTGAATTTTCCCCAAGGATAGTTATAACTACTTATGGTTCTAAGGGTTAGAAGCAGACCCAAATTGAGTCAGATATGAAATAGCTACAAAAAGGAAAAGTACAACTTCCTCTTTTTGTACTAGACACCTTGCATGGCCATGGGGTGTTAAAAGGGTCTTAATCATGGAGTCATTGTGGAACCTGACAGTCAAAATAAAATTAAAGGATATCTATTAGGTTTCATTTGAAAACCTGACAGGATACTCAAAGCATCATTATGTTCTAATGCTAGTACTGCCATCATCAACTCATTCACTTGGTAATGTGTTTGAGCAAACTCAGTTAAATAATCAGTCCCTGCCTTCAAGGAAATTACATTCTAATAGAAGGAAACACATACCTATTGATTGAAGGATGAATCAATTTTTCCTCTATAAATATTATAAACAGTGATTAGGTTCCCAGACTATACCAAACAATACTGTTTACCCCATAATATAGTTAAAAACCCTATACTTCCAAATAATAGTGATAGCTGAAATTAACATTCTAATTCAAGATTTATAAATCATTTTACACACATGACATGTGAAACTTACAACAAAACGCTATGTGAAAGGTGCTACAGGCGTTACTATCTCCATTTTCCAGATGAGGAAGCTTGGGATTAGAGACTTCAAGTGACTTGCCATAGTTACACAACTAGGAAATTTCAGGGGTAGTTTTTGAGCCCAGGGATCTCCTGAATCTAAAACTAGCATAATTTTCACTATACTGATGAGGTCTAGAGGATGGGGTTGGAATCTGGGCCCCAGAAAGGAAAACCCTGGACTTTCCCACATGGCCAAATTTCTGGTGTTCTCCTGAGGCTATAATCCCATTAACTGGCCTTTCACTGTGGACCTCCCTTTGGCCCCAGGTCATTTCTCTATTCTCACTTGGCCTTGTGGTCCAGGTCCCCAGAATTCTATTACCTCATAGACTACTTGGCCACTCCTAGATCCCTCCCATAGCCTTTCTGTATGTAAGATCCATCTTGTCTCCATTAAGATGCTAAGATTCCTAAAATCTAGCCACTGTTCAGATTCCTAAAATCTAGCCACTGCTGAGATTCTTAAAATCTAGCCACTGCTGAGATTCTTAAAATCGAGCTACTGCTTACCCAGGTTTCAGACTCCTTAAGAGTCTGCCCAATATGATGGATGTTCTAATAAACCTTGTCTTTGGTTGAAAGAAGGCTTGGGTCGAATTCTTTAGGGCAGGACCTGCGTGTTGTGATCTTGGGGTTTCAGGAAGCCTAACCTCTAGACCTCATCAATATCACATTGTCTTCCCATTGCAACGTACGGCAAAAGCTACTGTTCTTTCCATATTAGATCATAGAGTCACAGAATGCCATAACTGGATGAGATTATGGAGTCTTGCAGTACTCTCATTTTCCATGGGAGAAAACTCTGGTCCCAAGTCCAAGGTTACATGCAAATCAGTGACCAAGCCAGAATTCAAAAACTCCAGCCTTTTGATTCCAATTCCAATGGTCTTTCCACTACATCAAAAGTAAATTTGGGAATAATAGTTGCTTCTTTTTAAACCATAAATCACAGTGCTTCGAGAAAGGCAGATTTAATTACAGGAGGATGAGAAGATAAATAGAGACTTTTGTGGAGATTCTCACCAAGAATTCTAGGAACCTGCAAGGCTTTAGAAGTTGATGACACTAGTTCTTCATTATGTCTATATTCACCTCAAAAGTTCTGCTTTCTTTCTCACTGATAGAAGTTTTTCATTATCTCTGTTCTTATACTCAACCATATTAAGAGTCATGAATAAACAAAAAAAAAAGAATGGGGAGGTTGAGAAAGGAGGGAGCTTTTTCTGAAGTTAAAATTGAAAAATAAAGGGGAAGAGTTTGGGTTTCTCCCACACAAGCCTCCTACCCTACCCCCACCCTCACTGGTTTTTTTCCTTTAGCAAGTATCAGCCCACTGGTGCCCCCTTTTGGTTTTTGGCTTTCATCACTTCTTGTTAACTAGACTCCGTTGCTCCAAATTACCTATGGGTAGAAGACCACAAACGGTGCCTTTGACCCATCCCCCTTTCATTCTATTCCACTGTAATATCATCAATTGGAGGCAATTTACTTTGAAGCACTAACATGAGGAGGTACGGTCACAAATGACAGTTAATTAGTTTTCGGTTTTGAGTCCTTATAGTTAATTTTAGACCTTGGCAACAGCTACATAATATTTACTTACTCCTCTTGACTCCCTCCAACCTAATTTTTCTTTTCTTTTCTTTTTCTTTTCTTCTCTTTTTTTAATCTGAGCCTGGACCTTGATATTAACTTACTCTTGGTTCTATTTCTGTAGCATTGACTAAAATTTGTTTATCTGTGAGCATAGCATAGTGGAACAAACAAGGGAGTTGGTCTCAGATGGCCTGGGTTCAAATCCCAGCTCTACTACTTACTTATGACCAATGGACAATCAATTAACTTTTCCATTTCCTCATTTATGAAATGTGGGCCCTTGAGTATATGATCCCTAAGGTCCCTTCCAGCTCTAAATACCTCAAGATGACATATCTGAGTCTGAGGCCTAAGTAGAGACAACTACCCATCTCGGTTACCTCAGAATACATTATCTTCAATGTACTAGTTCAAGTTTAGGAATGTGTATTCTGATCATCTGTATTCTCAGTGATTCCCAATGAAGCTTCTGTATCTGGGCTCTAAAGCTACTGTTCCTGAGCTTCAAACCTTGGTGCCTCCCTTTACCTTAAGCTCCTTCTCACCTTTCCCTTCTCCAACTTTAACCTGACATCTGTAATCTGTAATCCTATGATCATTCTGAATTCACACTCTCAAGCAAGCCTACTAGGGGTACAGTGTAAGAAACATTAAGAAAGAAAACTTAGCCCAGTTACAGGGAAAAACCACATGAAATCTAGCATTTGTCTTTGAGATCCCTCTATTGTTGAGGTCCAGCGCCAGGATTCTGTAATGTTGGTCCTCGGCACAGCAATGTTCTAACAGCCACAAAATTCACCCCCTGCTTGTCCTTTCCTTACCCAGTGCTTCCAGGCTTTTATTAAAAAGTCATAGATTAGATGCTTCTAAGTAGTCAAAAGCCCAGAGGTTAATGAGGCATCTCATTCATATTTCATGATTGCTATTTGCCCTTTTGCACCCTTGGGACCCACCATGTAACATTTCAATCGATACAATAATCTCAAGAAGCACTAGACAATTAGAAGATACTAGAAATAATCCATAGATTCTTACTGTATTTAAAGTAACCCCACTGAGTTAATAACAGATAAGCACAGGCCAATGTCCCATGAGAATTCACCTTTCTTTTTTTCAAAATAAATAAATTGCTAAGTTTTTTAAAAGAAACAAAATATGCAGATTTCATTTTTCTAGTTATTTCCTCCTCCACAAGCCTGCCTTAATAATGTCTGCTCTAATATCTAGTTATTGAGGCATTCATTCTATTACTTTGTACCTTGTGTTAAAAGACTTTAGAAAAGCACTCCCATTCCAAGCTATTCATATATACATTGTAGAAAAATGTCAGATGAAGATGACAAAATTTCTGTGCTAAAAGTTTAAAGTCTATTATTTTCACTGTTCATCCTCTATACTTCTATAATACTTGATAATTTTTTCCTAATATGTTAGAACATATTGTTTGTATATTATGTCCTCACCTAAAGTCCTTTTTATCCTCTTCATCACTTACTATTTGTCTGGTAGCCACAAATGCAGAGGCATTGGAACTCAGCTAGCATCATGAAATGGGAATGAGTGTCAGAGATCCTGTCTTTCCCGACCCAGTGGAGGAAAGGAGCAGGTATTTAAATCAGCTTTGACCTGCTTTCACTGTTGGTATACCCCTACTCAGATCAACTCATCATTCTAAGAAAGTCATAGTGCAGTGTGAGAGAACTAATTGTGATCACTCATGCCCCAAGATCTGGTTTTATTGGACTCTCCTTCCCCGGGGAGGGGGGGAACTTTATTTTCCCATGCAGATCTTACAGAGAGCTCAGAACCACATGATTCACATAAAAGATAGAAGAATAACTGATTGTTATACTCATCATGATAACCAATAGCAGAATTGCTGTATATGGGAGACATTGGGACCCAGACATAGTCCCCTTCACTTCTGAGCTCAGTGCAGCTCAAGGAACCACCAGCCTCTGAACTGCACTAGTGCTCATCCATTCTCCCATACACAGTCAGATTCCCAAACCTCTGGTATTAAGTCACTCAAACTTGCATTGATTGCAGTCAGGGTTCAAGCTCCAAATCCATTTGCCTCCCTTGACAGTGAATGCTCTCTTTTCAAACACTGAGACTCCAGGGAGTTCAGAATTGTGCCATTCAGGTATAATATTTTATAGGACTCTTTCCTCACTGCTTTTAGGGTTTTGGAATTGTTCTAGGGATAATGTACTATGTCCCATTGTATGTACAATCGTATCAGTCAGTTACACAGTCTTGGGCAGGGTATGGAGGATTGAAGGGGCTTTGGTTCATTCTATAGCCAAATCCAAACTTCTGGAGTTTGTACCTGAACATACTCTCTTCCACTTACATTGCCTCACAATTTCCTAATCAAATCAATGATATTTCATTTTCATCCATATTCAGCTCCCCAAATTCTCTATAATCCATTCTCTACCTGTTCTTGCTGTTCAGTTGTTTGTCATGTCTGGCCCCATTTGGGGTTTTCTTGGCAAAGATACTGGAGTGGTGAGCCATTTCTTTCTCCAACTCATTTTACAGATTAGTAAACTGAGGCAAAGGAGGTTAAATGACTTGCCCAGGGTCACACAGCTAAGTAAATATCTGAGGCTGGATTTGAACTCAGGAAGATGAGTCTTCCTGACGTTAGGCCTGGCACTCTATCCACTGTGCCACCTAGCTACCTACTCTGTCATAAATACTCAGAAGCCAAATGATTGTTATGCTTTCAAGATGGTTATCTCCAGAGATGAATAACCACCATTCACTTACTCCATATAAACATTCATTCTTTGTCCTATGTTCCTTCTTTCTCCTCACAGCTTGGTTCATGATACTTTGAGACTGGTCTCCACCACCAAAGAATGCCTCAACACCAGTGTCAAGGATATCTTGTGATGTATCATAAGCAAGTCAATTGAATGAGCTTTGGTAAGTAACTGGATGGCCAGTCTATTGAGTTGGTATATTTGTCTATAATTTAGAATATTTGGGACAAGCATGGAAAGTGGATAATTTGTTGTATACAGAACTAAATAGAATGAGGAGTGGGAGTAGATGTGATCCCATGACAGTTGTTTTAAAAACCATTAATTTAAAGGGGGAAAGGAAATAACCATGGATTTTGTTATGTGTTTACTACTTGAAAAATGTGTTAGAATTTAGCAAGTGTGCTTTTCTGAACTCTTCACACACATTAAAATGTCCTCTCCAGTGACTTTCAAAGACTATTTGAGAGGAATCAAACTTTCCCCCTTTGATCTTTTTTCTTCCTCTGCTATTAAACTCTTCTCAGGATCTAAAAGCTGATGAAGGTCAAGACTCAGTCATTCCTTTGGCTGGACAAGTCGAAGTCCATAACTATGAAGCCTCTATTGAATGCTGGTCTTAGTTCACATTGCTGCTAACTTGGGCTTTTCAGAGCCCAATATTGATTTCCTTCTACAAAGGGATAAATCCTTTCATGTTGTAATTCCATAAGCATTGCAGAGGTTCTGGGAGAGGGGTAGCGCAGGGTGAGGGTAGAATTTTCATCTGATTAAACAATTTCAACTCTCAAATAAATTGTTCCCTTAGCTCTTAATGTCAGTTTGGCAGGGACTAAATCATTTCCCCCTACCATTAAATATAATATGGCAGGTATATATTAATTTTGGTGTATTTCGGTGACACCTGTCATGGAAGCTATATGGATAGGTGAATAGGAATTATTAGATGATTTCATATTTTTCATTAATGAGAAATGGATTAGACACAATAAATTTAAATGATTCCTTATTTTACTCTAACTTCATAGTAACAGGCAGCTATATATAATGGTGAAGAACAATTTAGGTAAGCAAGTATTAAAAATAAGTATGCATAATTCTGTTGCTGTTCAGCTGTTTTTCAAGGTGTTGTATGAGGGCTTTTTTTCTTTTCTGGTTTACCTACCTCTTGGGAGCTTTATGAAGATTACTACCTATCTGGCAATTAAGTTTTGCAAAGTGACTTGGGGACCTCAGAGGAAAAAGGCTTTTTAAATGCAGAATGGTAATAATTTCCCTGACAGAATGGAATGTGCCAACTATATTAAATGAGTAAAGTAACATGTTATATCTCTTCTTCAAAGAAAACATTTTTTAAAATGTATTCCTATACCAAAAAATGACACTATGAGACAGTGGTCATTGTTACAAGTAATGTAGGATCATGGAATTACAGAATTTTAGAGTTGCAAGGAAACTTAAAGATCACCTAGTCCACCCTCATCATCATTAAAATGAGGACACCTAGGCAGACAAAAGTTGAGTGACTTACCCAAGGTCCTATTGATGTGCTGTTTAAGATTTTTCTTGTTTTCCCAGTGTTGTTATTCTTGTTAAGTCATTTTAGTTGTGTCCAACTTTTCATGACCCGTTTGGGGTTTTCTTAACAAAGATACTAGCATAGTTTGCCATTTCCTTCTCCAGCTCATTTCACAGATGAGGAAACTGAAACAAGCAGGCTAAAGTGACTTGCCCAGGGTCACACAGCTATTAAATGTTTGAGGCTGAATTTGAATTCATGAAGATGAATCTTCCTAATTCCAAGCCCAGTGCTGTATCTACTGTACCACCTAGCTGCCCATGTAACCCCAGTGCCTGGCACATAAGTAGATGTGTAATAAATGCTTGTTGATTGATTTCTGATGGAGGTTTGTGCCAACACAGAGAATGCTTTCTCAGAAATGGGAAAATGCAATAATGAACAGTCAGTTCTAGTTTAGAACTCACTTCTATTTCTTGTCCATAGAGAAAGGAGAAGGAGGCAAAATGTAACAAAAATGAGTAAATGTAATTATAACATTGATAGGAACACAGAATCATGGAATTTAGAGCTGAAACGAACCTTAGAAAATATTTAGTTCAACCCCCCCCATATCTTAAAAACCCAATTCAATTCACCAACATTTACTAAGCCCATACTATGTGCAAGGTCCTTACCCAGGTTCTGGGCAGCACAGGAGATGTGGCATTGGTTTGGAGAAACAACACCAGTAGATAGTTGACAGTAAAACAGTATCTTTGATCTCTTTTCCAAATAATCAAGGTCAAATTGGGATCTAAATCTCGGTCCCTTATAATATGGGGACTGGTAATTTAAAAAAATTTTTTTAAAAAGGCGCAATTATTTTTTTCTCTTATTCAACCTTACACTTGCATTTGTATAGAATTTAAGTTTGCATAGTGCCTTCAGATACAACCATATAAACCTGTGAGACAACTAGAGCAATATTTTTATCCCCATTTAACAAATAAAGTAACTGAGGTTTATAGAGATAGGTGATTTGCCCAAAGCTACATGACTATTAGCTGAGGAAAAAAAAAAAACTTAGGCACTCTATTTTTGATCCAGTACTTTAAGTATCATTCCCCCACCAAAGAAAGTTAAGATGGAACTGAAAAATCCATAAACTATCCTAAAATTCTCACAGGATACCTTATTAGCATTCTCCCTCAAAATATTATTGGCTGTATTTCATTCATATTTTGAAATATTACGGTTATTTTTACTTAATGAAATCCCCATCCACTCTTTGCTTTTCTTCACTATATACTAATTTCTTCCTAAATCTTGTAGTGGTTGTGAAAATGGCATTTAGTTGCAAAAACCTACTTTCAATTATTCTTTTTTTCACAGTGTGTAGTGGAAAAAACCCAGTTACAATTATTCTTTTTCTCATGGTGTTTAGTAAGGAAGACCAATTTACAATTCTTTTTCCATTTGGTTATTTTGATTTTGTTTTTTGCATTTTGATTCAGCATTTATATACATAATCATATCTTTGATAATACATGTCATTTTTTGATTTTTTTAAATGTCTGTTTCTATAGATTCATAATATTATCTATTTTGATTTAAGTCAGAATGTGAGGAAAAGACTCTGCATCTAATCAAAAACTAAACAACCTAGAAAAATATTAATCCACATGGAAAAAAAATATGAACTTGTTAAAAATGAAAGAAATTGTTGTTGTTATTCGTTCTTTGTTTTCTATGAGGACCAATGACATCATGGTTTGATATCTTGACTTGAGCATGAATTGAATTTAAGTGAGGCAGAGTTGCACAAAGCCATGAGCCTCACTCTCTCATCAAAGTCCAGTGGCAAAACAAAGTCATGACTGGGATTCAGTGGATGACCTAGTTGTCTATGATGTTTGACTAAGTGCTAAGCACTCCACTGTGCTTGCTTCAGCTGCCTTCATGGCCAGTGGAACAAATTGTTCTCATCCACCCAGGAAATCATAGGAAGTCTTCACGCTCAGGTTGTCCTGACTTCAGGGCCAGTACTCTATCCACTGCACCTCCTAGCTGCCCAGCCAGCTTGCATTTCTTATAATTCTGTCTTCTCTGCTTTGTTGTGTAAAACTGTCTTTCTGTTATGGAAGAAAATGATAAGAAGATGCACATTAAGGAGTCTAAGAGAATGAATATGTCCCTTTTGCAGTTCTGAAAACCCAAATATGCCCACATAAGATTGGTTTTGATCCATTTAAGAATATGTAAACACATAAAAAATATTTTAAACCAGTCAGGGATTTCAGTATCTCATTTGTCTGACTATAACACCACCAACAACAAAGGCATATTGATATGTTAGAAAAAATACAAGATAGGAACCAGGACAGGTGGATTTTTATAACTCAGTCTCTAATTAGCTGGGGAACCTTAGACAAGTCACTGACCTTCTGCACACCTCAGTATCCACACTTTTTCTTTTTGGTTAAAGTTTTTTAAAGGAATAATTATAAATATTGTTATTATATTTCCAAAGATACTAAAAGCACTTTTGTAGAATTTTAATTGTTACCCTAAAATAAAACAAAACAAAACAAGATAACTTTCTCAAAATTGAATTTTAGAGCTGTAAGTGACTAGAGCAATATAGTCTTGTTGGGTGCACATGAGAAAACTGAGACCTAGGAAACATCTGATTTAATTAAGGTCACACAGCTTCTTAGTGGCACATATTCTACAAACCCATGTTGAAGAACATAGAATGATTGAATGCCATACCCCTATGTGTCATCTGACCAGCACAGCAGGTAAAAGAATAATCATTGCCCTAGTCTTACATATCATATATCATTTAATCCTTCCCCATATAGTATTCACCCTGTTTTGTGGCAGCAATTCACTATAAACTCATGTTGAATTTATTGAGTACTAGCACCCTAGGGTCTTTTCCCTTAGTGATGATTCCAAATTGGCAATTTTCTGTTTTATGCTATATTTTTTCATCAGATTCTGCATTTCCCTAGTGAATTAACTTGCATTTATCTTGATTAAACCTTACTCTATTGATTGTTGTCCCTTTCTCTAACATCTCAGAATCTTGCTATATATTAATTCTGTTTTCTATGCTATTAACTTTCCCTCCAGGCACCTGATAACATTTAGCAAAGCTTTCAAATCTGCCAACATGGAATAACATCTTTTTCAATTTCTGTTCATTCCCTTCGATTCTAAGAGGACCACAGAAGGATATATGTCTTACACATATCACCTTGCTATGAGGCATTTTTTAAATTTATTTACAGTTTCAAAATTTTTCTCATCTTAACATCCTACCCATCTCCTAATAGAGATATGGATTCAGAGCACAAATTGAGACTTTTTAAAAATTTAGCCAATGTAAGAATTAGTTTTGCTTGACTATGCATTTTGTAACAAGGGTTTTGTTTTTATTGCTTTCTCAGTTGGTAGGGAGTTAGGGGAGAGGGAGGAGGAGGATCGTCATTTGGAAATAAAATAAAATTTAACTTTAAAATATTTCCCTCATCTTTCCAAGGAGAAAAACACAGATAAGCATAGAGATAACTGGGGTCCCAGGGGTACCTTCCTCTAGTGAATCTTTGGTGTCACCCCAAAATAGCAACAATGCTTTAGCTCATTATTTCTCCTCATTCCAATTTTACCCTAGTGAAATCTTTTAATATTGCTTATGTTTAGGTTTCCACAGAAGTGGGTAACGGGATTCCTAGTTCCCACACAAGCACTAAAAGAGAGAGAGAGAGAAAGAAGGAGAGAGAGAGAGAGAGAGAGAGAGAGAGAGAGAGAGACGGAGAGAGAGAGAGAGAATAGATATAGATACAGATACATAATTTTTGATACAGGACAGCCCTTATTTCAATCCAATGGGAAAAGATGCAAAGGACTTGAAGAATCATGAAAACACATAAA
Source organism: Vombatus ursinus (assembly GCF_900497805.2). NCBI lineage: Eukaryota > Metazoa > Chordata > Mammalia > Diprotodontia > Vombatidae > Vombatus > Vombatus ursinus. Next base: position 3,105,764 of record NW_020954636.1, on the reverse strand, counting down.
GGGACTCTCAGAAGGTCACAAACAATTCACAGAATTCTTTTTCTACTCCTTATCAGAAATTGGTCTAGTATTTCCACAGAATCCTAGAGTCTTCCAGGCTCTGAGCTTTCCTGTGGCTGAGATATCCTTCAACATTAATTGAGTCACAAAAGTACAAGAGACCAAAGCCAGTGATTTTTTGATCCTACAGATTGTGACTTTAGTCCCTCAGTGATCCTCTAGCTGTAGAAGCCACATGAGTGATCCTTTTCTCACTCTAACAGGTATGATGTTCAGGAAATGATGTTTAGGTATACTAACTTAATTTGTTTTGTTTTGTTTTGTTCTTAAGAGTATAACTAAACTAGTAGAGGGAGACAGGAATTCTAAGAGTAAAAGGTTGGGAGGGAGAACATTCCAGGCATGGGAAAAAGTCAGCTCAAAAGTCCAGAAGTAGGAAGTGCACTGACATGTTGAAGTAAGAGCAAGGAAGCCATCTCTCTGGATAGTGGAGCCTGGGGAGAGAAACAGACAGCAAGATTATTATAAAGGTTGAAAAAGACTGGATTTTGAAAAAAAATTTAAGGGCTAAAAGGCTTTGTATGTGATCCCAGAGATAAAGGGGAGCCCTGAAGTGTACTGAGTAATGAGTTAGTATGATCAAACCTACAATTTAGGATAATTGGCTGGCAATTCATATGCTCCATTGACATTCTCATTATGTAAAAAGAACATTAGGAATGTTTCCAGTGTGTTGAGTGAACTCCTTATGGTGATATATGGAAGGACATGAACAAGAGTTGCAAGAACAAATATGGACAGGGTGAATTGCATTCAACATCATTGATGGGAATCTCAAATGACAACTCATAGATCCATTGGAATATTAGTGTGTACATAACACTCAGAGACTGGATCTTACTCCCTAATGGCTAGAATTCCTGAACACAAGAAGTCCTGAGACAGCTAGGTGATACAGTGGATAGAGTAGTGGTCCTGGAGTCAGGAAGACTAGATTTCAAATTTAACCTTGGACGCTTACTATGTATGACCCTGTGAAAATCACTTAACCTCCCTACCTCAATTTCCTCAACTGTAAAATAGGAATAATAATAGCATTCACCTCCAAGGGTTGTTGAGGATCAAATGAAATAATATTTGTAAAACACTTAGCACAGCACCAGGTACATAGCAAATAGGTGCTTAACAAATCCCCCTCCCCAGCTCCTGCTGGGTTACATGCTTCTTCCTGTTGGCTCATTCAAATACAAACACCTGGAGAACTCTTAATTAGCTTTTCCCTACTCTTGCTACTTTTTCTGGCTCTGAATCTGGTTTTCCACTGTGCTGGAGCGTTTGATGCAGCAGAAACTGGGCAGTAAGGATGTTAGATTGCCTGCAACCTATGTGACAGCTGGACAAAGGTCAGGGAAAAGATGACTCAGACTGGGGGAGAGAGGGGAGAGGTGACCAAACAGATCTTGACATGGATAAATGAAAAAGGAGGGATAAGTGTTAAGAGAGGAGGAGGGGATAAAAGAGATTGCCCTAAGTAACCCAATAGTCCCTTTGCCCTAGCACTCTGCCCAGGAACCTAAAAATAACTGAAATTGATTTAGGTATATTATTTTCAGAATCAGTTTAAGGTATAATATAATATTATTTCATAATTTAGGGGTAAGGAGAGGGTTCCCTGACCTTCCCTCTCAAAAAAATAAAGTCTTCTCCATCTTCTTGCTAATGCCTGACATTCTATTAATAGGAAACAGAGTCTTTCATTCCACAGTCAAAGAGAGCTGATGGAAATAGATTGGGAAAGTTAGGTAGTAGGTATGAATAAACTTCAGTCAAAGTATAAATGATAGTGTCAGAGTCTTTCATAGTTTTGAGGCAATTAGAATCAGAAAGACACCAGGTGCTAAAAGGTAGGGGTGGACATTTCTCTGAAAGGGAAAAGGGAACAGAAAGGGAAAGCTGGGGATCCTAAAACCATGAACTGTTCCTCCCTACCTTCTTCTGTCCTTAGACAAATATCTGGAGCTACAAGGAACCTGAGAGATCATTTAGTCCAAACCTTCATTTATTATAAGAAGAAACTGAAGTTTAGGGAGCTTAATTACCTTGTCCAGGGTCATCCAGGTACTAACCAGGTACCATCCAGTATTAAAACTAGACCCTATGGTTTCAAATCCAATATTCTTTCAACATGGAGACATCAGAGAATGGTGGGGAAAGCACTAGATTGGAGGCTGAAAAACCTTTTACTGAAATTTTTTTTTACTAATTTTTTTTTTCTAAAAAGAGTCATCTTTTCCCTGACCTTTGTCCAGCTGTCACATAGGTTGCAGGCAATCTAACATCCTTACTGCCCAGTTTCTGCTGCATCAAACCCTCCAGCACAGTGGAAAACCTTTTACTCTAATATTTACAACCTATGTGATCGTGGGCAAGTCATTTATGCCCCATGAGCATCAGTTTCCTTATCTGTAAAATGGGAGTAATAATACTTTATACTGCCCCCCTCACAAGATTGATGTTAGGAAAGCATTATTTTAAAAATGTAAGCTATTACTATACTGTTTTCCAGGCCCTGGGTAGAAAATAGAAAGAGTAGCAGATTTTGAGTCAAAAGACCTATTCATATTCCAGCTCTGTTGGAATATGAACTTGGGAAAAGTATCTAAATTATATCATGGCTTCAGTTTCCCCATCTTTAAATAAGAGGATTGCACTGGATGATCTCTAAGACCCCTCACATTTCTAAATCCCACTAGCTCTTACATATTTAAATACCAGAAATTTAATAGGAATATATGTTCCAGACATCTTGCTACTTCCTCCCTTCTCTCAAAATGCAGTTATTCAGTGGTCTCAGATCTATGGATCCATACTTTCAGGATGACAAGAGATGATAACAAGTAATCAGATAAAGTCATTCATGCTAATAGAGTATCCATACCATTTTTTCAGTTCCTTTTTACAAGTACTTACTGAATACCTACTGTGTTTATAACTGAGTTAAGAAGGTGGGAAATAACATAGGTAGTTCAACAAGATTTATTAAGTACTTACTATATGTGTGTATATATAGACAAGTAAATAGATGTATGTATGTATATATATGTGTGTGTATGTAAGGTATACAGATATGGAGAGTATTTGTATATGTGTGTGTATATATATGCATATATGTATATATTATAGGGTATACATATATATACACACATTTGATAGTTTCCAAAGCATTCTCATATATTACTTCATTTGATTCTCACAATAATTTAATGAAATTAGAGAAATCATAAATATCCCCTTTTTCTGAATGAAGAAAATAAGAATCAGAGAGGTTTTCATTTATCCAACATCATAGAGTTACAGAGTTTTAGAGCTGGAAGGGACCTTATAAATCATTTAGTCTAACATTTCATTTGACGGGTGAAGAAATTGAGGTCCAAAGCACTGAAATAACTTGCTTACCCACGGTCATGTGGTTAGGTTCTAGCACAATAAAAGCTGCTGTCTCAGTTCTCCTGGTTTTCAAATTTCCCATACTGCCTTCTCCTACAACCATGTAGAAACAGAGCTAGAACTTTACAACAAGTTCTCCTGGGCTCTAGATCTTGGCATACGACCATGATAAAAGAATATATAGGTATGAAAAAGATCCCTTAAAAATGTGTCAAACTGAGGAAATTTTAGGCTCAGAGGCAAGTCGACCTAGAAGATGATCTTAGTTAGTTGAGCTTTTTAGTTCTACTCAGACCTCAGCAACAAAGTAGTTACCCACTCCACCCACGAAGAAGACTAGCTTTATATCTCTGTACTCTAAATCAGTCTGAACTCCTCAAGTAGCAAAATTTTTGGCCAGGTCAGTTTGTTGTATATATCACCCAGGTGAGATCAGATACATAGAGTAGGCCTGTAAGTATCATTCTGATTGTAATACCCAAGGGAAACATTTTGCTTTTGCTCTGAGTAATCCAGTTTTTTTGCGTGTGAATTTGAATTGCAAAATCCATTGCCTGTGTACACAGGCAAGCACTGTCCCCTGCAGATGGAAGAGGCAGAAAAAAGTTCTGAATTTATAGTCAAGTGTTATGATGCACAAGGCAGTCATAGCTTCCCTGGAAGGAAAGCAGGGGCTTGACACAGCAATCTAGACTTTTTATGGTTAGTATTATGTTCTTGTTAATGAATCCACTGATGATCATTTTGTTGGACAGTAAAAATTTGGTTTTGACTTTACTTTGTAATTCCCAGATTTTCATCTCATTTTTGATTTGTTCAATCAATCATAGCATCTGACTGCTACAAGATTGTAAGAGGCCCTAAAGACCAGATCCCCACATAAAGAGAAACTGACTAGGAGTAGAGAGGCTAAGAGATTTGCCCAAGGTCATTCAACTATTTGGTCCCTGAGTAACAGAGGCTAGAGAGTTGGAAGCACTCCAGAGGCCATCTGGTCCGACCCACACCCAAACAACAATCTGCTCAAAGACCAATCTCAGAAGATCAGTTAACCTTTCCTTGAAGACCTTCAGTGAGGAAGAAACCACTACCTTCTGGGGCAGCCCATTCCACTTTGGAAGCTCTAATTATTAAGAATAATACTAAAGTTGTTGCAGTACTAAGTTTGAATTGTTAGGAAAACATTAAATTCCTATGTAAGTGGAGAAGCAAAGATTAGAACCCATATTTCTTGATTCATAGCCCTCCGTCCCATTTTACCACATCACTTAATGTACCTTATTCCCTAGTTGCTACTTTTATTTGTTTCTTAAGACCACAGTCCAATAACTATTTATAGAGTAGTTGCCTAAACAGTGATGCTTCTCATCTATTGCAGGCAGATAGGTAGGAGGTACAGTGGATGGATCATTGGGCTTGAAGACAGAAAAACCTGAGTTCAAATCCAGCTTTAGACATTTACTAGTTATATGACCCTAGGCAAGTCATCTATCCTTTATTTGCCTCAGTTTCTTCATTTGTAAAATGGGGGTAATAATAACACCTACCTCCCAGGGTTGTGGTGAGGATCAAATGAGATAATATTTGTAAAGTGTTTAGCAAAGAATCTGGCACATAGTAGGTGCTATATAAATGCTTATTCCATTCTCCCCCTCCCTTTGAGTTATAATATGTTTCCTGTTGTGTATCTTCTTGGACAATACTTTGTGCCAAAGGTAGAGCAATCAGAAATAGCATTTAAATGTAGAGTCCAAACATAAAACACACATGCCCAAGTTCATTTATAGATTTAAGTTTGGGAGAATATTTACAAATCATGCAAAACAGAGGATCTCAATCATCTGTTTTTTTGGAGTCTCTCTTAACTGAATATTGATGGATGTTGGGTCTTATTATTCAGTTACAATCAGTAAATATTTATTAATGTGACCAACACTTTGCTGGGTGCAGGGGATAGAAAAGTGGCCCTTCAAAGATCTTTTATTCTACTAAGGGTATACTACACATTTCCAGCAAAGTAAATATGAGATATATATAAAATAAATATACAGTGATTTGTGGAATGGGTACTAACAACTGTAGAATTAGGAAATATCCTCTTAAAGAGGTAGTATTTGAGCTGAGCCTGGAAGGGAATAAAGGGTTACAAGAAGTAAAGGTGAGTAATATCCCTTCCTCTCCTTGCCCAACTCTACTCCAAGAAACATTTGGCTGGGGACAGCTAGGTGGCGCAGTGGATAGAACAGCGGCCCCAGATTCAGGAGGACCTGAGTTCAAATCCGGCTTCAAACACATAACACTTACTAGCTGTGTGACCCTAGGCAAGTGTCTTAACCCCATTGCCTAGCCAAAAAAAAAAAAATTAAAAAAAAAAAGAAACATTTGGTTAGTGATGTATGCTTAGTGTTCTGGAAGGAAATGAATTCTTTCCTCTGCATATAGCTTTGTCTTCTATCCCTTGCTCATATGAAAAATATAGGGTCAAATGTTATGCTTTAAGAAAGGAGAGATGAAAACCAAATTCATGTTAGATAGACAGCAGAATATTCACTTTCAGGGCCTTTAAAATAAGTAAAAATTAGTCATTAATTTCCTTGATGAACTCAGTATCTTCTCTACCAATAGATATATGCTTAGTGGGTACTTTCAGTAAGTCCCCATAACAAAAGGTACATAAATCCAATGAAAAGCTAAACTAGAGTTCATTTCTTTACGTTATTTCTCTCCCCAGCCTGCTATATCAGTTGTTGTTAGGATTGCGGAAGCTAAAGAGGCATGAACGACCTTGTTTACTAAAAGTGAGAGCCTTATGGAAGTGCCAGCAGTACTTCACTCTTCTAGAAAAAAATAATCTTCAGAACCTCTTCACAGAAGACTGGTAATTGCATCACTTGCTAAAAGGGCCAGGTATACCAGGACCTGTTATGATCCTGCCATAGCAACATGGCAGCAAGGAGTAATTTACTAATATGACTCTTTTCCTGTACTCACCTTGGTTTTATATTTGGATGACTAGGAGAATGATGGCACCGTTTACAAGAATAGACTAGTAGGAAAGGAAACTTGGTTTGCAGGAACTGAAGAGTTCATTTTTTGACATGTTTGGGGTTTTCTTGAGGAAATTCAAGTTTAAATGTTCAGCACGAATTTGGAAATGCTGAACTGAAGGCTGAGAGAGAGGTCAGGGCAAGAGATAATATGAATGTTTTAGAAGCTAAAAGATGAATGAGATTCAAGAAAGCAGGATGCCCTAGTAGTGTCACATGTTGTCAAAAGCACAAGTAAAATGAAGAATGAGAAAAGACTACTGTAGTTGATTTGTTAGTTGACAATTAAGATCATTGGTGACCTTTGAGAGCTCAGCTGCACTGGGAAGAGGCAGATTTTACGGTGTTAATAGTGATGAAGAAGTAAAGGTAGTATTTAAGGATTGGTCATTTCAGAATTTTATTTATTTATTAGAATAAGAAATAATTAAAGGAAACAGTAGGGCCAAGTGAAAGAAGAGATTTGTCAGTTTTAATAAAAAGAAGAAAAGGAACCAGAGGAGAGAAAAAAATACAAATGTTAAAGTGAAGGAAATAATTGAAAAAGTGGGGTCTCTGAATGAAGAATGTGCGATTAAGGTAATAGATAGAAAGTTAGAAGGAGAGACAAAATTTTTTTTTCTGATAAAGGAAGGATGAAGTGATAGTCTAGGAGTTACTTAACCAAAGCCATCCTTCAGAGGGACAACTCAAAGGAAAGCAGGATTTCCAAAGGGTTGTATTCTGCTATGAGTCCCACTGTTAAAGGGATCAGGAGTTGAAAATGGGTACTGAGTATGAGTTCAAGTGAGCATTCAGAGAGGGTATACACATACAAACACATATATGTATGTGTATAAACTTACAGATATCTATACCTATACACATACTGAATACAATGGTAGGAAAGTGAAGTATAATCTCAATTTATGTATGCATTCAATTTATTTATTTATTATTCATGCATTTGTTTGAATGAGTACTTGTAATATTATTTCCTTTGCTTTGTTAGTAGTGATTGGTTATGTTTAAGATCTGTTGGTGCCAGCATTGTGACTACCACTTCTGTGTAAATAGAAGCATATCACTGGGTCCTAAGAGCTAAAATGTTGAGTAAGAGGAGTTGACTCCCCTACAACAGAGTTACTCCTAGGACCCTTAGAGAATTCGAGTGTTATCATGTAATAGTGGTCCTTCTTTGGAAACCTAGAAGTCTCAGTGTAAGAACAGATTGGAATGAGCTAATTCAGTGTCCGTGTGCCCTCTGTGACAATTATAAGGTATTATCATATAGGTAGCCAACCTATACACATATTACAGTTAACATTTATAAATAATTACTATGCAATAATGGTAATATAAATGATTAAAAATCTATCAGATTAACTTTTATAGACTTTATTAATTAACAACCCTGTTGTTCATATATGCTCAACTTTTATAGTTTGTTGCTCATGAAACTTAGTTGTCCATTCACCTTCTTTTTTTTTTTAAGAACATTGCACAGTGCCATGGACAGAAATATTTATTTTAAGAGTTTGTACACAGAGAAAATAAACTCCAGTTCTATGTCTCTGACTAGGTATGTCAAATTGAACTGACTTCATAAACGTTTAAGAAAATAATTCTAAATTTTTTTTAATCTAGAGGACTTCAGGACAGGCTATTAGAAATAATATACTACAAGATGATGACACAGCTTATTATTCCAGCATCTTAGATTTGGAGAAAAATGGGATAAAGATAATATCTAATAATGTAATTTTTGTATTTATCCTGAGTTCTGTTAAAATATCCTACTCAAAAATGAGTGCAGGCAATTTTATTTTTTTTTTTTTGCAAAGCACTTGTTCAGAGAATTACAGTCTGTCCAAGAAAATGGTTGGCTTACCTCTTTAGAAGGGAATATATTTATTGCTTAAAATTCAGGCAGATTTTTTAACCCCAGGACAATAGAGCCTTTTCTATCACTACTCAAGGGCTAATGGCACTGCCTCATGACTTTAATATCAGTGACCTCGACCTTTTACTAGTCAGTACTGTTCACATAGTCTTGAAATAACAAAATTACTTTACTACAGGAGACAAGGAATTATGAGAACCCAAACTCTACACAAGTCATCAATGATCGGTAAGTAATACAATATAGACTTATCTGCTCCACAGTATGTCCAACTCTGCCCAGCAAGGAAGACAATTTTTCCAGGTTTCCTTGGTTTGAGATGTGTGTGTGTGTGTGTGTGTGTGTGTGTGTGTGTGTGTGTCCCATACTTAGAAAATCTATATCAGGCTTTTTTTAAATTCTAATCTAATTCTCTCCCTAGTCTAGGCTATGATTTTTCCTTTTGGCAACCTCAAAAGCTATATGTCTCTTGGTTTCAAACTGCTACTCTACAAGCTAAGCTCCCAGCTGAATTCTTCTAGTAATAAGGCCAATAACTGCCCTTTGGTGCCCAGTTCCACTCTTGGGTCAGGCCCTTTATTCTTGCATACCCAAACCCTAGATGTATTCCTCTTCTTATCCACCCATCCACCAGAAAACCTGGGCCTACCCAGCATGAGCATCTTACCAATTGCCCTCCCATTATTTTTTTTTCTCCCTATCAAGAGCAGTAATTCTCAGAACCCAGACCTCTTGAAGCCAAAGACTCCCTATACACACACACACACACACACACTTTACTGAGTATGAGTTCAAGTGCTCATTCAAAGAAGATACACACACATAAACATATATGTATATGTATATGTATATAAATGCATAGATATCTATACCTATACATACACTGAATACAGTGGTAGGAAAGTGTGGTATAATTCCAATTTATGTATGCACTTTGATTTATCACTAATGTATTTGTTTGACTGAGTACTCATGATATTATTTCTTTTGCTTTGTTAGTAGTGATTGGTTATATTTAAGTTCTGAAAGTGTCAGCATTGTGAATGACTGCTTTTGTGTGAATAAAAGTATATCAGTGAGTCCTAAGAGCTGAAGTGATGAGTAAGAGGAGTTGACTCCCCTACAACAGAGTTACTAAGTCCTAGGACCCTTGGAGAATTTGAGTGTTATATTATGAGGTCCTTCTCTGGAAACCTAGAATTCTCAGTGTGACAACATATTGGAATGAGTGTGTATACATGTGTGTGCATATGCACACACACACACACACACACACACACACACACACACACACACACACAGTTGAATCAATACTACAGAAGCACCAATTAGCAAGTATAGGCTGGATCCCCAGAGCTCAGCTACAACTTCTCCTCTTAGAGGTCTAGGAGTTAATTCTGAAAAGTTGGGGAGGGCTTTTTCATACTGTTACTTATGAGTCTACACCAATATATTTCTCCTCCTCTCATGATTATCAATTCATATCAATTAATCATCCCGGCTTAATTAACTTTTAGAAAGAAGTATTTTACAATATTATAGTAAGAATAGCTGGTACAAAAAAACATCTCCTCAAAAGTCTAATACATTATCCCACAAGAACATAGAGTTCAGGGGAAAGTGGACTCAAGATTAGAGAACACTTGTGTCAAACTGACTTTCACAGGTCTTAGTTGTTGGAAGTCCTTTTCTGCTCTTGTTGGGATACACATAACATCCGCCTTAGGCACAATGTGGTTTTTTGGGGGTCATTGTAGAATCCTGAAGCTGCCTTTCCTCGGTGTGTCTAGTTTGTTTTTTAACTTATGGAATAAAATAAGCATTTCTATAACATAGTATAATAGTATAATAAATCATGGTATAATATAGTATAATAAAAAGATGATTGCACATAAAACTGCAAATCTACTATGTACAACTTGTTTTTCCTTTTAAATACGTAACAAAATTCTCATGTAAATTTCTTTTTCCCTTATTTTTCTTCCCTCCCCTATCCCCATCCTAGAGATGTCCACCATTATACACAAATAGGTGTGTATATATATTTATGTGTGTGTGTAAAATTATTCTATATATACTTCTATTTATCAGTTCTTTCTCTAGATGCAGATAGAATCCTTCTTCATATGTCCTTTATAGTGAATTTGAGTATTTATAATAGTCAAAATAATTTATTTGCTCAAAGTCATTCTTAAAACAATATTGCTATTACTGTATACAGTATTCTCTTCATTCTGCTCATTTCACCCTTCGTTATTTCATGCAAGTCTTTCCATGTTTTTCTAAGATCACTGAGCTCATCATTTCTTATAACATAGTAGTATTCCATTACAATCATATACCACAACTTGTTCAGCCATTTTTTTTGTTTGTTTTTTATTCCCACTGTGTCAGCTAATGTGGGGATACTGCTAAGATGGTAACAGGAAGTCCATAATCCTGCAACCCTCCAAAATTCACAACATCCTCCACTGGCTAAAGGTAGATGGAGGGAGAAGGCTAAGTTGCCCTCTAGCCTCAAGTGATTCTTTCTCAGGAGCTTGGCTGAGATGACTCTCTCCTCTTGGCTGCCAAACACTCCAAGCTCTAGTTCCAACGAGCTTGCTAGTTTTTATTCAAACTATGCAGGGTATAACTAAGTTTCATCAACTAATCCAAATATGCTTCTGTCATCCATTGGCTTTCAGGAACTTCTTAATTGATCTAGAACTTTTCAAACCTAGTCTTTGAATGATTCAATAAAGGTATATAGACCTTGCCACACTTAGTTCATGCCTTTGATTGACTTAACAGAGTGTTCTCACATGATAAAGGTATCTGGGCTAAGTGGGTTTGGGTGATATGACTGATTAATTTACTCCATCTACCCCCACCCTTATACTTCTATTGTGATTAGGAAGGGCCTGACAGTTGTCTTCCCTATAGCCCTACTTATCTCTAAGAATTCCCAAATCAAAATTCCCTTCTTTAACTACCATTCCCGGGTGTGTATGTTGTCTGCCTCAATTATAATGTGAGCTCTGTGAGGACAAGGATTGCCTCACTTTTGTATTTGTATCTCCAGAGCCTCACATAGTGCCTGGCACATAATAGATGCTTAGTAAATAGTTGTTCATTTAGTCATTCCTTCATTCAAGAAGCAGCCCTTTGCAGTCCTAAACTTCTACTGAAACGTCTATTTTTCTAAATTTCTTCTGTTGAAGTCAATGAAACTGAGATCCTTCTTTATTTATTTTACTGAAACTGAAAGGAACCAAATATAGGAGTATCGTGATTATACATTAACAATTTCCTTTTATCAATGAGTGAGTCCATACCACAGATGTTGCATGTTCCAGTGACTGTAATGGGAGTCTTTCCCTAGAGGATCAAAATCTTGTAATTTCAAGTTTGTCATTTATAGAATTATAAAATGTTGGCACCTTCAGGTGTTCTTCAGATCATCTAGTTAATTACTCTCCCCCCAACCCCTGCCTCATTTTAGAGATGAGAATATTAGGGCCTAAGAGAGGTGAACTATGGTTAGGCTGAGAACTAAGGGTTACTCTAACAACTAGTAATTGAATTTTCAATACAACTTACAAGATTTTGTTTTTGGGGGGGATGGGTGGTGGGGGAAGGTTTTTTTTTGGGGGGGGGGGGAAGGCAGGGTAGAGATGAGCCTAATGAGCAGATAATAGAGATTGATTCTCAATCCAGAGACCTTTGTGGCATAGTTCTGAAAAACACTTAAATTATTCATATGATGAAAGAAAATAGGAATGAAGAATCAAAACCATTACTTTTGAAATTCTCGCACTTTAGATACTGGTATAATTACTTGGAAGTTATTTGAACAAACAGATGAATGACAAATTTGATGTATATTTTAGCTAATAATTGGTTTTGTCTTACTGGTTTTGCCTTAAAACTCAAAGTTCTTAAAATGCAGTTAGTTTAATGGAGTTGAAGGTTTTTTGGTTTGTTTGGTTTTTTTTTCCTTCTGCCTTTCCTTTAAAAGCAAAAATCAACTTAACATATATTGCAAATTAAGTTCTTTGTTCTATTTTAGACTTGATGGAGTACAAAACACTTCATTTGAGTAGAAAGTGTTCTGTTATTTGTCAGGGTCTCATCAGCTTCTGCAATTTGCTTAATAAATTTTAAATTGAAGAGGTATCTTGAAGGCATCTAATTCAAGTCCCATATTTTAAAGATGAAATCAAGGCACAGAAAGGTTGTCCAACTTGCTCAACATTACAGAGATAGTAAGTAGCAGAGACAAGTGTTGAACCCAAGATCTCAAATACTAAAAAAAAAAACTATTCTTTGCCTTTCCCCAGGCCTGAACAAACAGAACCTCAAAGGTCAGCTTAATCAAGGATGACCAGATTCTAGCAAAACACTCTTAAATCATCCCCACTACCATGTACTAAATATGCAATTTATTCCTTTACAGTGAGAAATAGTTTGCCAAACAGGCCAAAAAATACCAAATACCAAAAAATATAGTCAGTTAGAAAGAGAAAAGATCAGCATTGAACAGAATGACCAAGAAAATAGGCTTCCTAAAGGAAATAAAATTTTTGAAGGCCTTCCACAATAAGCACATTTGGGAGAAGCAGAAAAATGGGAATAAGGGCCTTTTAAGGAAGAAACAATAATTGCTGAGCATCTGACCAGTGCTTAGCACCATGTAAGCTAGCACATAGTAAGGGCTTAATGAATGTTTATTGACTGATTGATTGACTACTGTACAGAACCTTAAGGGTTACAAAATATTTTAGGAACATTCTCTCATTTGATTCTCACAAGAACCCTGTGAAGTAGTTATTACAGATATTATTCTTAATTTTACTTTAATTATTTTTTAATTAACCAAAATCTATTTTCTTTGCTTACGACTCTCACCCCATTGGAAAAAAGAAAAGGAAAAATTCTTCATAACAAATATTCATAGATAGACAAAAAAAATATATTCCCTCATTGCCCATGACCAAAAAATAAATGTCTCATTCTGCACTCCGAATTTATCACTTCTCTGTCAGGATAGCATATGGATAGCATATTTCATTATTGGTCATCTGTAATTATGGATAATGACCATCATTATTGATCATGGTTCTTATATGTTTCAAAATTTGTCTTTACAGTGCTGTCAATATTGTATAAATTGTTCTCTTGTTCTATTCATTTCTTTGTCAGGTTATAAAATCTTCAAAAGTGTTCAGTTTTATAATATTGATGTATAAATTATTCTGGTTCTGCTCACTTCATTCTTCATCAGTTCATAAAAGTCTTTCAATGACTCTTTGAAATTATATATTTCCTCATTTCTTATAGCAAAATAATATTCCATCACATTCATATACTACAATTTGATCAACCATCCCCCATTTTACAACTGAGGAAACTGAGGCTCAGAAAGCTTAAGTATCTTGCCCATAGTCACATAGGTAGTAACTGTCAAAAGTGAGATTCAAACTCAGCTCTTTTCTCACTCAAACATATTCTTTTTTGCACTCTAGCATGCTTCTTTTTTGTTTAGTGCAGTAGAGTCATGAAAGTAAGCATCCCAGTTTGGTTGGAAATTCTAGGGAAAGAGATACTGCTCACAGTCAGTGTCTTTGACTAAGACATAATATAATATAATATAATATAATATAATATAATATAATATAATAT
>NW_020954636.1:3037636-3091714 GCF_900497805.2 Vombatus ursinus | reverse complement strand
ATAATATAATATAATATAATATAATATAATATAATATAATATAATATGATATAATATAATATGATATAATATAATATGATATGATATGATACGATATGATATGATATGATATGATATGATATGATATGATATGATATGATATAATATAATATGATATGATATAATATGATATGATATGGTATGGTATGGTATGATATGGTATAATATGATATAATATAATTAATATAATATGATATGATATGATATGATATGATATGATATGATATGATATGATATATGATATATGATATATGATATGATGTAATGTAATGTAATATAATATAACATAATATAATATAATGATATAACATAACATAGCATAACATAATATGTAATATATAATTATAATTCAGTCATTTTTTCAATTGTGTCTGACTCTTCATGACTCTATTTGAGACTTTCTTGGGAAAGATATTGGAGTGGCTTACTATTTTCTTCCCCAGCTCATTTTAAAGATGAGGAAACTGAGACAAACAGGGTTAGGTGACTTTCCAGGGTCCCATAGGTAGTAAGTGTCTGAGGCCAGAACTGAACTCATAAAGACTGTCTAGCCCAGTGCTTTATTCTTAGTGCCACCTACCTTCCCTATAATTATAATAACTAATTATAATGCTGTGGATATAAAATCAAGAATACAGCTAGGATACATATGCTTATAAGGAACATAGCTTCCTCAAGTCATAACTTTCTGTCTCAATTCTTGTCTTGATTATGGAATATAGCAAGGCTCAGGAAGACCACAAATTGGCCAGCCCTGCCCAGGACTCATTGGTTTAGGTGTCCATTACCCCACCTAGGGGTACATATCATTTTACTTGAAAGTAAACCATTTGATCTGTTGAACTCTTCAAATGTAGTTATCTAGTATTTGAATCCCAGCTCTACCACTTACAACCTGAATAACCATAGGTTACACTAATACATAAGAAATCTTAAAAGACCTAGAGGAATTAGGCCAGGATGTTGGATGAATCCTACCACTTAGTAGCTAAGTGATTTGGAGCCAGGTGTTTTACCTCTATGGGCCTTTGTTTCCTCATCTATGAAATGAGTGATTTGGGCCAAATGATCCCTTCTTATGGGGACAGGTGAAGAGTAGGAATCACATAATCAACATTATATGATTCTCTTTCTGCAGAGGTAGTATCAACTACAGCATAATGTAGAGAAAGCTGGTCTTGGAGGCACAAAGCCTCTTAGGGTTTAATTCCCCCTTCTTATACATATTTTCTGCATTACCCTAGGCAAATCACTAATCTCCCAATGCCCCCAGTCATCTCTCTAATCTGCAGAACAGATAGCCATCTGAATTGGTAGTGGGAATTTCCTCATCTAGAGCTCCCTACTCTGATGAAATCAGATCCAATTCCCCACTACCACCACCACCAAAATGGAGAATTTAAGGAAATGCATAGGAAAGAAGATAGATTAAAGACATCATTTTTAGAAAAGACTATTCTCTTGAGTAAAGAAATTGCATGAAACAAGCCAACTCCTTACCAAAAGCTAGATTTTCCCTTCATAGTGTGCTTTCTGACTCCTTGCAGACTTCTCCAGCTTTTGACCACTGCTTCAACTTACTTTTTTCTTCCTCCTGTCCATACCTTGGAATAAATCATTAGCTTGACTCAGTTCCAAATTTTGTTTACTCTATATAGGGTCACCATTTGGAACATGAACTTTTTCTCCCCACAGTTCTTCCTTCTCTTAGGAATTCTAAACTGCATATACTCCTCCCCACCAAGTCATTAAGCAAGGGTTGGGTAACCATTTTTCAAGTGTACTATTGAGAAAATTCTTGTTCAGTTATAAGTTAAATGAGATGGCCCCTGAAAGCAATTGCAGAGCTGAAATTCTGTGATTCTATGATTCTGTGATTCTATGCCCATCACCTCCCCAGAGGGCATAGTTCCAAGTATATCCAAGTAGAAATGATTTGCAGGTAATTGGAAAATGGAAGAAATGAAGGTAGGAAAAATGGAAAGCAAAGAGCTGAGTCTTAGAAGATGTCCACAGAATTAGGAAGGTAAAAAAAGAGCCATAAAAGACAAAGATGGCAAGATTAGAGAAGTATAAGAAGAAGCATATGAATGGCCTAGGCATTTCTGGAAATGGTGATTCTAGACAGAAATTTGACAATCAGAGAAGAGGGCTTCAATGGTAAAGGTGTCTCGAGGGTAAGAAGGCTGCTAGACAGAGGTGGAAAAGTCTGGAGTATCGGAAGGGAAGCAAGAGAGAAACCCCAATTGCTAAGAAATTACTTCCTTTATACGTTTTGACCATTAGAACTTGAGTGGATAAATGTTCTTTAAAGTAACATTTAATTATAAACTTAGTAAACATCATTAAAAACATTCAAATAAATATAACCCAAATTAAATCATTTATAAAACCATAATCCCAATTATTTGCAATTTATCAAAAGCATGTGTATTTAACTTTTAAAATAATAATAATATTTTATTTGCTTAAGAGCATAAGGCACAACATGATAAGGTAATGGAGACTTCTCAGTTTTCTGGAGAACTACTGTATCCATCCACGGAGTGTAAGAGCTCAAAGAAACTCTGAACCAAGCTGAAATAAAAACAAAATCTCTAGAGAATCAACTAAAGAGCCTTCAGAAGACAATATTTGAGAAAGAGGCTGAAGCTAGAAATTTTCAGGAACAGATAACACAGCTGCAGTCTGCACTCTCACATCTTCATCAGGATCTTCGAGATAGAACTACACAGGCAGGCCACTGCAGCACCATATGACCGAGAAGGAAGACAAATGAGAAAGGCTCTTGTTGCAGCCAAAGCAAAGCTGGAACACTTAGCTGGTGTCAAAGATCAACTAACTAAAGAAAATGAAGAGCTTAAACAAAGAAATGGTGCATTAGATCAACAGAAGGTTGAGTTGGACGTGTGTATGACAGCTCTTAAATCACAGTACTAAGGTCGAATTCTCTGCTTGGAATGGGAACTCAGGGAACAACAAGAAAGATACCTTCAGCAAAGAGATGAGCCTCAGGAAGTCACTAGAAAGGTCCCTGAACAACAAAGACAGATCACACTCAAAACAATTGCTAGTACATGAGCTCCACCAACAGCTAATATCAAGCCAATTCCTGCTACTCCAAGCAAAGTGACAGCTGCTGCCATAACTGTGAATAAGTCAACACCTAGAGCTAGTATCTGACCAATGGTTACACCTGCAACAGTTAGAAATCCAACCACTACTCCAACAGCTACAGTGATACCCATGGCACAGGTAGAATCCCAAGAAGCTATGCAATCAAAAGGACCTATGGATCATGTTTCAATTTTTAGAAGCACAAGTGGATCCATTCATTCTACCAGTCCCAATGTCCAGCCCTCTGTCTCTCAGCTTTTTGTTGTTGTTGTTGTTTTTTGGGTTTTTTTTTCTCTCTGCGTATTTTAACTGTTCAGCAACGAAACAAGCTACAGCCTTTGTGCAGCCCACTCAACAAAGTCATCCTCAGATTGAGGCTGCTAGCCAAGAACTATCCCCCCAGTATTGTAGAAGTTGTCCAAAGTTCACCAATCGAAAAACCTTCCACTTTGACAGCAGTGTTTAGTACAATTTCAGCTACTCCAAGCTCATCTCTGCCCAAACGTGCATGTGAAGAGGAGGGCAATAGCACCATAGACACATCAGAGCAAGTCATCAGAGCAATGTGCCTCTCTCAAAGAATTTGAAAAGTAAACCCCGCCGTGGGACCTAAGGAGGAAGCTATGGCAGAAGAGAGAACTGACCGGCAGGTAAAGGCCCTTGTAAAATGGAATTCATAAGATTCTGTTGGAGAAGGAGTTACTCAGGGAGAATATACTTCCATGGAGGACAGTGAAAACACCTCTCAGTCCCTTCAAATTTATTTTGGACCCATGCAGTCAGATCAGCAGACTACAACCTCTTGCCAGGATGCCCAGTCCAAAGGAGATAACATCATTGTGATAGACAGTGATGATGAAGATGATAATGATGAAAATGATGGTGAACAAGAGAACTATGAGGAGGATGAGGAAGAGATGATGATGATGATGTTGAAGATACAAGGATGGGAGATGTAATGAAGGCATTGGTAGTGCAGATGGCAATGATGGCTGTGAAGCTGATGACACTGAGGGTGGTGATGATACCAATCCAGGTCCCAACACAGAAGAAAGTACAGTAAGTGAAAGTAACTAGAGAACTGCAAATTCTCAAAATGGTGGTAGAAGAGATTCTGTTACAGAATCATCTCTGCCTCATGAGAATTCTAGAGAACAACAACCATCATCAGCATCTGAAAGACAGGGTACTCGGGTGCCTCAGTCACCCCAAAGACTACATCACCCACTTCCCCCTTGACTAACCATCCATGCACCTCCCCAGGAGGTGGGACCAACAGTCCAGAGAATCCAGATGACACAAAGACAGTTAGTTGGATGAGGGCTTCAACTGACTCCTGGGATAGGTAGCATGCAGCAGTACTTTTTTGATGATGAGGACAGAACTGTGCCAAGTACCCCAAATCTTGTGGTACCACATCATACAGATGGATTTGCAGAAGCAATTCATTCACCTCTAGTTGCTGGTGCTCCTAGGTTCCGGTTTGGACCCCCTGAAGATATGCCACAAACAAGCTCTAGCCACTCAGATCTTGGTCAGCTTGCATTTCAAGGAGGTTTAGGTATATATGAAACACCCATTCTTCCTAGCACATGAAGAAGAGTCTAGTGGACTAAGTATTCCTACCACTCCCCTACAAGTTGCAGCTCCTCTGACTGTATTTACCAAAAGTACTACTGCCTATGCTTCTGAGCACACATGTCAGTCTGTTCCAATGGTGACAACATCCACTGGCAGTTTATCCACAACCACAGAAAAAGGGACAGGTGATGATGGAGATGAAGTATTTTTGGAGAGAGAACCTGAAGGAATTAGTTTGGAAGCTGGCCTGGAAATTAATAGCCAGTAGAAGAAATAGCCTGTTCAGACATCCAATGAGTCTGATCTTCTTTCTACCAGCCAAGATCCTCCACGCAAGCTCCTCTGCAGATACCAGCAGTAGTCAACCTAAGCTTTTCAGATGAGTTAGGGTTCAGCCTGAGACTTTGAGAACAGGAGTGCAGGGTCATCAATTTAACCAACAAAGAGGTGTAACCCAGTCAATGGGAGGCAGAGGAGGACTACACAGAGGAGATATTAATTAAAAGCTTTATAAACTATTATTGTAGTTGTGAATGAGTATGAAATCCAATACTGTTTTAGTCACTGAGATTTAAAGAACTTTGTACTTAAATTGGTATGCCCACATTTCAACATTTTTATCAATAAAATCATTTTCATGTTAAAAAAGATATTTTATTTGCTATTAGTCCCTAATCTCTTGTTCTTGTGTAAATATTATCTGATTTTGATTTTTTTCAAGTCATCATAGTCAGAATATCTATTGTTAAGATTCTCCTTTTTTGAATCTGCATCATTTCATATTTTTTGCTATTTATTTGTTTTCTTGGCAGTTGTAATTTCTTATCATGGAGTGGGGAGCTGAGGAGAAGTCCAGACCTGTGGTTTCATCATTCTAGGAAATTTCTAGTGTGGAAACTCCATTTGCCAATGCATATCCACAACTCATCTGCAGCTTATAAAATTAGAGAGTTTCTTAAAGCAATGAGGGGATAAAGGATAGCCATGATCACAGAGCTAGTACTCACTGAAAAAATGCCTTGAGGGGAAAGACTAAGACTCATTGTGATGCTGCTCTGATGCAATATTGCTTATTCTGACTCTGAGAGTTCAGAAAGTCAGCAGGGAATGTCATGAGGGGAATGTCTTCTCAAAGCAGGAGTAATCAATCAAAGTAGGAGAAATCAATGTAGTTTTGTCTGAGGTCTGGTATAATGCATATGTGTATGTTGATATACAGATATAGGTATAGATAAGGACATATATATGCACAGAGAAAAAGAGAGAGACAGAGAGAGAGAGAGAGAGAGAGAGAGAGAGGCAGAGAGAAAGAGAGAGAGGCAGAGAGAGAGAGAGAGAAGCCTTCTGGCCTTAGGGCATCATTTGTCTAGCAGTACTATTTTTGGACCTTAAAGTATTCAGGTCTGAGACCATAAATGCTTTTCTCAGCACTTTGTTGTTCAATGTTGTATACAATGAATTGTATAGTATTGTATAGAATTGTATAGTAAAGAGTAAATTGTAAAGAATTGTATAGTAAAAAGAATGTTAGGTTCGTCATTGGATGACCTGGGTTTGAATTATGCTTTACTGAATACCTGTGTCACTTTGGTCAAATGACTTAATCTTTCTGTGTCTCAGTTTTATCATCTGTAAAATGAGGGGGTTAGATTAGATGATCTTTAAAGTCCCATCCAATTAGACATCTATGATCATTTTCCAAAGCACAGTACTATTACATCATGCTGATACTGCATAATTTGTTCGGTCATTTCCCAGTTTTTACACTCAGAGGTTATTTCCAATTTTTTTTTGCTATTGCCGATTAGCATTTGTGAATATTTTGTGGAGATAGATTCCTTCCCCTTCCTCCCCTTTAATAATACCTTCAGGATAGAGTACTAGTAAATAGTGCTGCCACTAAGTCAAGGGGTTTAAGGAACTTGGTAACTCATTGCATATTGCCATATTACTTTCCAAAAGATTGATTGCATTGTCAGGGGGGCAGCTAAGTGGTGCAGTGGATAGAGCACCGGCCCTGGAGTCACATGGACCTGAGTTCAAATCTGGCCTCAGACACATGATACCCACTAGCTATGTGACCCTGGGCAATTCACTTATCCCAAGTTGCCATTCAAAAAAAAAAAAAAGATTGTATTGTCTTTGTATCCCCAGTGCTTTGCATAAAGCAGGTTCTTAATAAGTATTTCCTGAATTGAAATTAATTTAATTCAGAGCTCTACCAGTATTCTCATAGTAACTGTTTTCCCAAAGCTCACAAACATTGACTTTACTTTTTATTACAATTCTGTCAACTTGACAAGTTTATGGTAAACCTTCAGGGCTTCTTTTATATTTCTTTGATTTTAGAAGATTTGATCATTATTTCAGGTGATTACTGACTACTTATGTTTGTCTCTTAGATATATGCTTGTTTATATTCATTGGCAGTGTAGTTTAATAGAAATAGCTCCAGATTTAGAATCTAAAATATTGAGTTCAAATCCTGACTGCTATTTAGTACCTGGGACAGTTACATCAGCAACCTGAGTCTCACTTTCCTCATCACTAAAATGGGAAGATTGGACCAGAAGAATTTTTCCAGCCTACAGCCATTTACCCAGTGGAGAATGGACATTGCTCTTATAACTGTTGATTCCTTGTGAATTTCAAATATCAGGTTTTTTATCAGATTTATTTACTGAAAAAAAGTTTTGCTATCTGTTTCTTTTTATTTTTGATACATTGCTTTTTGTTGTGGAAAAACCTTCTGTTTTTATGTTATCAAATACATTTACTTTATCTCCTAAAATTTTGCCCATTTGTTCAGCAGTTTAAAAACTATTCCTCTTCACAATTTTGACAAATGTATTATAGTTTTCTCAAATAATTTTATACTTTCAGCATTTACAAACTTGGAATTAATTTTTAATATGATATGAAATGTAGCTCAATCTTACATTTCATCATGTTATTATATAATTTTTCCAATACCTTTTACTGAATAATGATTTCTCTATCTGATGATTTATAATCCTGGGTTTTCCTTACACTGGTCTACTGTGTGTATTATTTTATCCTAATTTTGATTAGTTATCCTATTCCATTGTTCCATTTTCTTTTCATTTTATATAAGGGCAATATTTTTATCATTACCCCTTTTGTGCTGTAGTTTTATATCATTATCCCCTTTTAATGTATAATTTGAGATCAGATAGGCCAAGACCCTCTTCTTGACAATTTTTTCATAATTCCCTGATTTTGAAGTATGTGACATATATTTATCAAACTGAAAATGGCATGCAGAGCTACAGATGATTTTCGTAGCATATCTTATACTTCATTATATCAAAAAATGTTTTACATTCTACTATCTTGTTTGTCATTTAGCCCCTCAAATGATTTTTAATTGAATTTCTCAGTTTTTCTAAATATGCCTTCATATTTTCTGCAAACATGTATTTTAACCTCTTTTGCCTAGAATTACTTAATTCTTTCTTTCCTTCTTACACTTCCATAATTGCAGTGAATATTAATGGTGAGAGTGGACAGCACTGTTTCACAGCTCTACTTTTAATGAGACTGTCTATAACGTATCATGACTACATAAAGCACTAGCTCTTAATTTCAGACATGTTTTAGCATATTGGGGGGAAATCCTTCTATTTGTATGCATTTCAGTATCTTAACAAAAGTGGATATTGTATTTTGAGGGTTTTTTATGTATCTGTTAATATTATTAATGATTTTGTGTTTTTTAATATTGATATAAATTATTGTGCTGATTATTTTTCTAATGAGAAAACCATACTTTCCTGATATAAATCTTACTTGAGCTTAATGAATATTTTAAATATATTGCTGTGTTCAGTTTGTCAGCATTTTATTTAATGCTTTTGCTTTTAATATTCATTAACATCGCCAAAAAACAATCTGACAACATAGTAATGTGGCCATGATCTTGTATTCTTGAAGACTGTGCAGACACTAGAGGTCCTCCTTTACTCCAGTAAACCAGGAAGAGAAACAGGAAGGCTTCTTGTAGAAAGTAGGCTTTGATCTGAGTTTTGAAGGAAGCCAGGAGGCAAAGGTAAGGAGGGAATCTGTGCTTCCTCCAAGGATGCACATTGCAACCCATCCATGCCCCATCTTTTCTACATGTATCTTGTCTATGTCCTTTCATCAGCTTAATACAAGTGGTCCATCCAGAGTTCCTGGGGCTTCCTTGTGTTCTCTTGACAGCATGAGAGTACTGGTGGAGTAAACAGGTTTTCTGCCAGTTGTCCCTCATCTCACCGCATGACTAACCCATCTTCTTTTTCAACCATAAATTTCTTGCATACTTTTTACATTGCTTCTCCTATATAATTTCTTATTTGTGTACATGTTATTTCTCTTCTGCCTGGTAGAAAGTAAGTTCCTTGAAGACAGAGATAGTTTAGGTTTTATCTTATGCAGTCATCTCCCCGGGGGGAGGCCCTCATCACCTCATGCCTGTACTGTTGCAGTAACTTTCTGGTTGATCTCCCTACCTCAAATCTCTCCCTACTGTCCTCCACTCATGTGTCAAATTGATATGTCTAAAGCACAGGTCTGATCACATTACATACACACACACACACACACACACACACACACACACACACACTCAGTAAATTTCAGTGCCTCCCTATTGTCACCAGGATCGTATATAAAGTCATTTGTTTGGCTTTTAAATCCCTTCACAACGTAGCACCTTCCTACCTTTCCAGTTTTCTTGCATATTAGCCCCCTCCAAGTATTCTGCAATTGAGTACTGATCTTGCTTTTCCTCATACACAACACTCAATCTACCAACTTGTGACCTTTTTACAGGCTGCCTTCCATGCCTGGAATGGTTTCCTTCATCACATCTGCCTCCTGGCTTCCCTGGCTTCCTTCAAGACTCAGGTCAAATCTTGCTTTCTACACAAGGCCTTCCTGGTTCTCTCTTCCCCTCAGTGCCTTCACTCTCAAATGACCTCCTTGTATGTACATAGCTGTTTGTACATTGTCTTTCCCAATTAGAATGTGAGCTCCTTGAAAGATGGGACCAGGATGTTTGCCTTTCTTTGTTTCTCTAGTGCTTAATACACTGTCTGGCACATAGTGAGCATTTAATCAATTGTTGTTCACTTGACTTGATTTTGTAATTGCAGCACCTGTGCCCAATACACAGTAAGTATTTAATAAAAGCTCTCTGAATTGAATTGAAATGAAATCAATGAAATCAACTTGCATCACATATTCAGGCCTACTTTGGGCCCTTTGAGTTATTACCAAATTATCAGATTCACTTTTTTGGAAATTTTAGCACTTCTTTAGCCATTTTGGCATGTGTCTTACTACCACATGACATCATTGGACAAAAATTGGTATTAAATAGAAAGTTCATTATTTTAGAGAGAATCTAATTTTAAAAATGTCTGCAATTTTCCAAAAGCAATTGAATCTGCTTTCCTCTTCCTTTGCAACTCTGCACTTATCTTATTGTCAATTTGTGATTTCTATCAAAGATAGATAGATAGATAGATAGATAGATAGATAGATAGATAGATATAGATGTATATGTTGGACCATTTTAAGATACTCCATATGACTACATATCATCCAGACAAAATGCATTCTTTATTGATTGGCTTTTTCCTTGTTATTGCTTAGAACAAACTCCTTTAAGTGATTATAAATATCATGTAAAAGGCTTGGATTACTTAATGTAATCAACATGGTCACATATGCAAACAGATATGATTGGATCTGAAAGACTCTACTATCTCTTAAGTATCCAAGTCTGACTTGAACTCTTTGCTAGATCTCCTCCATGACAGTTAGCAACAAGTTTTATGAGCATGTATCTTCCTGCTTTATTTGTCACTTGATATTAATAAAGGTCATTAAACAAGGTTATTTATATTTATGTTATAACTTTCAAGGAATAGTGAACCATTTTGACATATACAAAAGTTCTATTTTGATACCTTAAGATGGCATAGAGGTGACTTTGAGTTCTTGAAGTTTACCAAAGCAGAATGGAAGCTCTAGCATTTTCTAACATATTGATAAGACTTCAAGTAGAGTGCTGGCAATAGACTGAGTCCACTTTCTAAAGTCCAGCCTAGCTAAGTACAGAGAGACTGATTACCAAGGCAAGAAATATATTGGAAAATATTCATCAGAAATAAAGAATGAGAGAGGCCAAAGACTGGCAGACTACACAGAATTTGCATGTTCATAGACCATGGACACTTTCTTCAAGAAAAGAATTAGTAAGCATTGGGATTGGTGAGTACTGAATAATATTGCTAACAATGAAATTGATTACATTTTAACAGATAGGAAACAACTCCTTACTGATGCAGTAATTCTTGATTCAGTATTTTTCAATCAGTAATCTGTGTACAATCAAAGCTTTCTGGAAGAGATCTATGTTCGTGCCAAAGAATTTTGGCCTAACTATTCACAGAGGAAAAATAAGTGGATAAGAAATGTCAATTTTTCAGATTATGACATGCAGTTAGATAAGAAACCTATAGAGATTGTCCATTGAAAGAAAACTATGTATATACACAAGTATTATATATCCAAATATACCTATATAGTATATTATATATACACTAATTTGCATATATGCATGTATGAATATACACATATGATATGTGCACATAGTTATATGTATATATGCATAAATGTATGTGTGCATATGGATGTATATGTATAATACTATATGCATCTATATGTATGTATAGTTTTCTCCTGATAGATAATCTCTATTGGAAAATATCCATCCATCTTTATCTATCTGTCTATAGCAAGATCTATATATGAGAGAGATCTAGATATCTATCCATCTATCTATTATGGAGGAGAGGGAGGGAGGAAAAGAGAGAGAGACAGAGAGACAGAGAGAGAGACAGGCAGAGAGATAGAAAGAGAGATTTTTTGTTTTTTCTGATGAACAATCCCAATAAGTTTTCTATTGCACAAATAGTACAACTGAAAAGATAACACAGACTGACTGATAATTCAAATGGACAGTGAATTGGACCCAGAATTAAGCAGGAGGAGGAGAGGCTAGACTGCCTTTAGGAAACTGCAGAGCTTTATTGGAAGTAATACCAAACTTCTCTCAGAAACAAAAGGTTATCTCTTTAATACTGATACTCTACCAACATTGTTTTATGGCTGCAACTCATAGAACATTGTAGTCTTTGAAGAAATAAAAATGAGTATCATACAAAGGGCATTGGAGAGGCATGTGATTGTCATGAGCAGCCTGAAACATATAACACAGAATTTGAAAGTTTCTGATTAGTCGGCAAGGCTTTGGTCTCTTTTTTTTTATCCTGAACCATATTTTTAACACTCTGTTATTTTTCCTTTTGCCCATCTTTCCATCAAAGTCACCAAGTATTAGAGTGTACGTATTGATTTTAATTCTGAGAATTTATCAAGTAACACAGACTGCTTCTACTTCTTTATCCTCTATACTAGATAGTTATATAAGCTATACTTACATTCATGAAGGTCTTTTTGTTTATACTCATCAGGAAAATCGCAAGGCAACATGGTCGTCTCTCATTACATGATGTTTCTTTATAACAGCCCTTCCAATGGCTGTGATGGTGCTAACATCAATTTCACTTGCATTGTTTGTAGCCTAACATAGGTACAGGATACGGGAAGGACGCTAGATGTCAGAGCAGACAAGATGAGACAAAAATGGTGATCAGAATAGAGTCACTTACAAGAGCCATTTACTTTTGCTACGGTTTTACTAATGATGCATGAGAACTGCAAATCTAGAGACATCTGCATCCCAAATGTTCAAACAGACTATTTGTGCTGGACTTGTGGAAGAGCATTCTGTGCTTGTATCGGACTGATCAGCCACAGTCAAATGAATTGTAACTTGACCCCAGCATCATGATGTCATTGGTCCTCTTCCAGTACAAAGGACAAACAACAACAACTAATAGGGCTATGTGTTTTTTGGGCGTGATCTAGATTCAGGAATGGTTGGTGAATATAGCAGACAAGTGAGAAGGCAGTGATTGGAACTGTGGCATTTGGCAAAGCAGGGAATAATTAGAGGCAAGTAAGGATCTAGATCTACACAAAGCTGGACCAGAGATTATCATGAACTGAATTCCTATATTGGACCAAAATGACTTTCTTCTGTCTTTCTTGTGTCTTCTGTCTTATGTCTTCTACATGACTTTCGTGTGTCTTCTGCAGCGATGAAGCAAGTGTTCCAACAAAAACCCAGATGCATTCACCCCTTATCATCCATTGTTGGAGGGTTAGAAGAATGATATGGTTTCAGTTGGGAGATTAAAGCTTGTGATTGAGTGAGTGGATGAATGGGTTGATGATGACCCTCATTTATACTTTGTAATTTTATTATATTTTTATTAATTTGATTAAATATTTATTTTAACAGTGCATGGAAGCTTGAGTTATTATAGAAAGCATAGTGGATAACAGACCAAAGGGGAAAACTTCACAGAAAAGACTAGGGACACAATGAGCTATGATCCAGTTGGATAATTCATATATAGATCCTAGACCAAGGAAGGAAAGGTGCTACTACCTACAAAGAGGGTATAGCAGAGAAGGGAGAATAATAAGTTCTTTGAGATCTAGAGAGAGCTTGCCAGTTATACCAGAGCACTATCTGGCATTGAATAAAGCACTGGTCATGGTGAATAGGGTCAAGCAATAGTCACAGTGCCCCTTGATGGCTATATCTAGACTTTGCAAATACAATGAATGAACTCCACAAACCCCTTTATTTGCCTTTTAAAAAAGAATTAGTGATCCAGCCTTTGATTTAACTGAAACTTTCTTATACTTATGGTTTCATATGTAGCAAGAATGTAAATAACATCATACTTCATTTACTCCAATATGTGTCATCCCATTGATCATTGGATTAGGCAGTCTAAAAGTTGCGTGCTCCTTGGCATCCCCTTTCTCTCTTTTCTGCTACTCTAGTACTGTCACAAAAGGGGAATATGACGTTGGACAGAAGGCCCCTCTGCATTTTACTGTTTCATGCATTGTTATGGCCAAATAATCCATCCCCTAATAGCCAGCCCCTTAGAGCTGAACCTTGCTTTACTTAACTAGGTAGATCCTCAGACAAGGGACATGGCCAGGTTTTAGGGCTGTATTTGAAGTGAAGTGATTTCAGCCTAACAAAGTGTGCATGATACTGTCATAGCATAGAGATCTTCAGATAACCTCCATGACCGTGATGAGACATTTTGTAGAGGTCTTTAGCAAACTTTACAAAGGTAAAATTAAGGGCATACCTTGCCTTCCCTACATATATTTTTATCTTGGGCAGGTGGTCAAGTATCTGGTTATTCCCACATGGGAAAAAAACTGGAATAGTTTTACCCTGGGATCTAAATGAGAATTAAAATTAGACCAAGCAGAATTAATTTCTTTAATTCACACTGTCTTATTTGGGTGGACAATGGCCAACTGAAAAAGATGATTATTCATCTGGACTAGGTTTCCCTGCATGGCCTGGCCATGACTGACAGTGCAGATGCCCTAAAACATTGACTAGACATGGTCAAAGCAATTCCAGTTGCCCTTCAAGCTTTAAGTACAGAGGGGAAATGTACCTCACCCTCTTCAAACCAGCCCTAAATCAAAATTTTGTGGGGCCTGTGCAGCAATTGTTTGGCAGCTACTTTTGGAATGTCTTGATCACCACCTGGGGCTTCAGGAAGGGGCCTCTCTCCCCAATTTCCTACATCCTCCCACTAACAAAGTTTCACAAATGCGAAATACTCTCAGTTGGTTATATTGGAGTATATAACTGTTTTGCTACAGGCATGTGTGTGTATATATGTACTTACTGATGAATACAAGGACATAAAATCATTTCAGATTTGGAAATTCCTTGGTCAGACCTTGGTCTAGCCCCTGATGTCAAATCAACTCCTGACCTCTGGTCCTCCTGTCAAGGAGTCTATTTTCTCCTGAGACCCACTCTGCTTCTCTCTCAATTGGAGCTGAGCTTAATTCCCCAAACCACATGAGAAATCAATGTCTTTATTAGTCCCCAGCTTCCACACAACTAAAAAATTTTTCTCTTGCTCTATTTTCTATCTCTATGTGGTCACACAGACTCCCCTGACCTTACTGTTTTCAAATTCCAGAGCCATTTGGTCTTTCCTGGAGAAGAAAGAGAGGGCAACTTATATTTTTTTGTTTCTGTTTTTGTTCTGTTTGTTTTTGTTTTTTAGTAATAACAGTCTTAATAACAGTCTACACTGTTTAGTATCAAAATGAGGGGTGTGCCCCTTTGTTTACTCAACACATATTGCTATTAGTGGTTATTACTTGAAACTGCAGATAGGGTTATACTTTACCCCTGCACAGAGAGGGTGTCAAAACAATTCAACTACATTTTAATAACTCCAGGGGCATGCATTTGAAGGAAATTCATCTTCTCTCACTTTGGAGTACATAGATTTATGATGGGGTTTTTTTGTTTGTTTTGTTTTTTGCAAGGCAGTTGGGGCCTTGCACAGAGTCACACAGCTAGTGGGTGTTACATGTCTGAGGTTGGATTTGAACTCAGATTCTCCTGACTCCAGGGCCAGTGCTCTATCTACTGCACCAGAGATGATTTCCTAGCCCTGCTTCCACTCCTTCCCCAAGACAAACTTTGACTCAAATTCAAATTCAACTAACATTTACTAAGTCCTCATTGCATGTGGGGCACTATATATGCTAAGAGCAGTAGGTGATAAAGAATTTAGCTAAGATACCTCTCCTGTCCTCATGAAGCAACAGTCTAGGAGAGAACATTCCCCCAACCCACCAAAGAAGAAAGGTTGGGAAGGCTGGAGAGACACAAACCTTCCTTTTCAACCTAAATGAACCAGAAACTGACCTACTTCATTTTAGGTATGATAAAGCTAAAATTCCTCCAGGAAATTAGTAGTTTCCTCATAGCCAAAGTATAAGCACCACACCTGGGTGCCTGACAGACACTCTGAATAATTCAGAGTAAGAAGCAGTACAGTATATAAGATTCAGAGTAATGGAAAACTTAAAATGATAGATTTAGGGCTGGAAGAGACCTTACAGATCATCTAATATAACATTTCATTTTTCAGAGAAGGAAACCTAGGCATAAATGATTTTTTTTTTCCAGCAAGAAGTTTTAAAGGCAAGTTTTGAACCTAGGGCTTCTGATTCTGAATCCAGGGCTCTTTCTGTTATTCTAAAATGCTTTGGAAGCCTAACTCTGACAGTTACTAGCTGTGTGACACCATGAATCACTTCTTGGAGCCTCAGTCTCTCCATCTGTAAAATAAGACTACTACTGCCTACATTGCCTAGCTCATGTGGTTGTTATAAGGTGTAAGTAAGGTAGATTTCAGTGTACGTAAGGAGAATTTTGTTATTACTTTTTAGATAATAGTTCCAGGATCCTAAGTAATATTTCTCATAGTAGTGGTTGAAAACATCTTCACCACGCTTGCGCAGTGAGATATAAGGATGACATAATGTACGCCTGCGCTATGCTAGGTCATGATGACGTTGCTAAAGCTAACCCATGAACTCAATGTTGGCAATTTGCCTTCCTTGTGTGCTGCCCTATAAAGCAAGTGGGCACTGGTCAGTAAGTGGGGAACTCATTTTGGGGATCTGGGTAATGCATAGAGGGAATGCACGTACCTCCTCTGATCAGCCCCCAACAAGGTTTAGGGGATCTTGAAGGAGTTGTACTCCCATTATTGCCTGCCCCTGCGAGAAGTGTAATTAGGGAATGCAAGTCACTAAACCCCATTGCCTAGCCAAAAAATAAAAAAAAGAAGACTAAACTAGATTAAAGTAACCTTATTTAACCCCTCCAAAATTGTCTTCCTGTCTGACCAGATCAAAAGTGAACCTGTGCTACAACACCTGTTAGTGTTAGGAGCCCTCCTATGTTCTCCTGCCCAACAAATGGTGTTACCTGTGTGACTTACCTGTGAAACATCAGGTTCAAATGAAATAATGTTTGTAAAGTGTCTTGTAAAACAAAGAATATAATATTAGTTATTATCATTATTGTGAACAATAATAATTGAAAATACATTTCACTTCTCAAGGACTATTTGCCCTATGTTTTTTTTAACTATTTGATTATTCATTAGTATGTCAACATTCTTGTAGGCTGTCATGACTACCGCTAACCACAAACCACTGTTGGTATAATTAATATTTGGCTTGTGATATATAGCCATTAAATCATCAGCTTGATGACATGGTGTTTTAAACTGCTATAAATAAAATTCATTTTTGAGGTTTGAGAACTCAGATTTTAAACTTTGCGTGCACATATTCTGATTGCCCAAGTATGCTCAGAATTGCAGTTGTGTAAGTTAGAACTATCCGTTCCAGTGAGTGATTTTTTTTTCTTCTCGCAAACCCTCTCTCTCTCTCTCTTTTTTTTTTTTTTTTTGGCTAGGCAATGGGGTTAAGTGACTTGTCCAGGGTCACACAGCTAGCAAGTGTCAAGTGTCTGAGGCTAGATTTGAACTCAGGTCCTCCTGACTCCAGGGCCAGTGCTCTATATACTGTGCCACCTAGCTGTTCCCCCTCACCCCCCCGACCCCTACCACAAACCCTCTTGTTTTTCCTCTTCTTTCACCCAGTCTAATAGTGCCCTTCCTACATTATTATGTTGTTCAATCATGTCTGACTCTTCCTGACCTCATTTCAGGTTTTTTTGGCAGAGATACTAGAGTGGTTTGCCATTTCTTCTCCAGTTCATTTTACAGATGAGGAAACTGAGGCAAACAGGGCTAAGTGACTTGCTCAGGGTTACTCAGCTGGTAAGTATCTGAAGCTAGATCTGAACCCAGGAAGAGACTTCTTTCTGACTCCAGGCCTGGCACTCTATGCACTACACCATTCCACATTATTAAGAGAACAGCAAATCTGGAGAATGCAATAAATTTCATTAGTGGATATATAAGGCAATAGTTCACTAAATTGTACATAACTAATTGACTCTCCTGATGAGCACAGAAGAGCTGAATTCACACCACACACACACACACACACACACACACACACACACACACACACGGGGCTGGGGAATCAGAAAATCTATGTCCTGGTTCTGGCTCTGCCATTGACCAGCTGTGTGAATTTAGGGACGCCCACAGCCTCTCTGGGAGACAGGTTCCTCATGAGGACAGAAATGTTCTATTTCCCTTAGAGGCTCTTTGAAAACTGACTTTCTTGTCAGTTTATGGTGCCCAAACTCAGCCTTGTGAGTTTGGGCACCATAAGATCATTTTCTCCGGACCTTTCATCAGATCTGGGTGATCTGACTGAGGGCAGCAAGGTGGCACAGAAGAGAGACAGCTGGGTCTAGAGTCAGGAAGACCTGAGTTCAAATCTGTCCTTAGACACTTAATAGCTGTATAGTAACTCAGCAAGTTATCTACCCTCCATTCTCCTTAGTTTCCTCATCTGTAAAATGGGGATAATAATAACACCCCCTTCCCAAGGTAGTGGTGAGGATGAAATGTGGTAATATTTGTAAAGCACTTTACAAACCTTAAAGTATTTTGTGAATACTTGACATTTTTCTTATACCAAGTGATAGAAGATAGAGTTAATATTAAAACTTCAGGCCTAGACTAAACAGCCTCCCTCCCCCTATCAGAATTATAACCCATGTAAGTGAAAGGATGATTTCTCCTTTTAAAAAGTGCACATTTGTTTTTTAAATGACACTTTTATGAGTCATTTGTGTCTGTGAGTATTTGGAAAGATCACACGTAATTGTCTAAGAGAGCGAACAAGTTGTGCATTTTGAATCCCTTTTCTGTCATTCCTGTAACTTATGCCTAAATGATAGGAAGATGAAAATAAAATGAGGCATAAAAGATTACCAAGAGAAAACAGAAATTAAATGTACAGAAGAAGAAAAAAAGGGAGGAGAAAGAACATAAGGAAAAAAAGAATTTGTCAAACCCATAATTAATTCCTAGCTAACATATAAATGAAGACTGCAGCTAGGTAACACAGTAGATAGACCACTGGGCTTGGAACCAGGAAGACTCATAGTCTTCATGAGTTCAAATCAGGCTTCAGACACGTACTAGCTGGTGACCCTGGCCAAGTCACTTAACTCTGCTTGCCTCAGTTTCCTCAAATGTAAAATGAGCTGGAGAAGGACATGGCAAGCCAATCTAGTACCTCTGCCAAGAAAACCCCAAATGGGGTCACAAAGAGTCAGACACAACTGAAACAACACAACCACAACAGCAACAGCAACATCAATGAAATGTTTCTAATGCTATAAGAAAAATAGAAAGCTCCCCTACAGAATTAAGGTAGATTACAGCGTGGCATTAATCATGGGCAAGCAGTTGACCTGTTGTCGCTGCTGCTGCTGCTGTCTGTCCTTCTATTCTTGAAGAGGACCATGATATCGGAGAGCTGATGCCACGACATGCAAGTGAACTGGATTTAAGTGAGGGAGGGCTGTGCAAAGTCACCAGCCTCACTTTCTCCTCCAGAGCCATCGGGCTCCAGGGGCAGGTGTATGCATTTAGGCTAGTTAGCTATCTACCTTACCACTTCCTTTTCTTAAGCCTGATTGGAATAGGATTCCACCTTGCTCTGCTCCCTTTAAAATCATTTTTGTTCAACTCAACAAATACTTATTAAGCACATAGGATCCACAAGGTGGTTCTAGATGCTATGGGTACAAAGGCAAAAAGAAATAGAGTCCGTCCCTTCAAGGAGCTTATGTTCTGTTTATAGCTAGCTTTCCCCCTCTCCTGACCTAGATCAGCTTTATCCTGTATATACCTTGTTTGTACATAGCTGTTTGCATGCTGTCTCCCTCATTGTACTGCCAGCTCTTTGAGAGATGGAACTGCTTGGGATTTTTTGTTTTTCCTTTTTTTGTCTCCTCATCGCTCAGCACAGTTCCTCCATGTAGAAGGAGCTTAATAAATTCTAGTTAAGACTGATATCATCACTCAGCATATCTGACCCTCTGGACCTCACTTCTGCACATCCTAGTGGCATAATTACTGTCCTGACCTCAATTAACTTGGTCAGCTTCCCTTGATCAATTGTTAAGTGACCAACCATCCCACCATCACCAGAGACCTTCATAACCCTGTCCCCTAAGGAAGAGGAGAGTCAATGTAAACACAAATATCTATGATGCTACCCAGTCAGTTTAGGATCTATCCACAGGATATGTGTGCAGAAAGGTGTTTAGGGACGTAAGGATCCTCCAGTGGTTTTATGGCAGTCTAACATATAATAAAAAAGAACATAATGAAAGCAAATAAACTGATGCGATACTTTGATATTCTGAATCAGGATGTTGAACTTAAAATGGTGGAAACTGAGGAACTTCCCAAGTTGTGAAGAGTGATAAGGTACAAAAGGTATCCAAAAGATGCCCAGTTCTCCATGATGTATATTGGACTTATCCTTGAATTTTCTCCTATTTCCCCCCAAAATTCTTACTGTCCAGAAATAAAAATGAGAAAATCCCTTCTTTGCTTCCTCTCTCATTTTCTAGGGATGAGCTTATGCTTCAAGAAGTATTATACCTCCATTGAAAGGGGTGGGGATCCTCCCATAGGTAAAAAGAAGGGGAGAAATTGCCTTTCTCCAAATCTCAGTGAGGACATCTTCTCTGCTCCTGAAAAAGATTCATGATAGATGTTTAAGAAACATTATCCTAGGGTTGAGAACAAAAGTGTAGTTCTTCAAAGTTGTTATAATTGCAGCAAGTTGTTCTAATAGTAGCTTTCTGGGTATTTAATCAGCGTGCCAGTGAGGAGGCTGGCCAAGTTATTTTCTCGTGGTCTTAGAGGGGCCCTGCTTCTTATGTGGCCTTCAAGTCAGCTGATGGAACAACACCAGGCCCTTAAACCCATGAGTCCTTTGGATCAGAGAGCAGAAGAACAGTTTCTGGTAATGCAGGAAGTTTCCCAGCTATTAAGTGATAAGATCCTCTTCATCTCTTCAGGGTCCTGTTATTTCATTCTTCCCTCATTGAGACTCCCAGAAGGGAAATGGGCTAGACTCGACCTGACAACTCCCAGGCTTAAGAACAAGGCACAGAGCCCTTCCTCTGTGTTCACATCTGGGTTATCCAGTTGTCTGAGTGCCCAAGATACATGAAGCAGAAGGAATCAATTACAGTATTGCACTGCCCAGTGCTTCAGGAAGCTCCCCTGAGAATCACTTAAATTTTCTGACCCCTTCGATGGAAAAAAAAAGAAAAAGATGAGCTCTTTCCTCAAAGCAAGCCTGCTCTATGAACTACTGGCTAAATTAGTATTCTCCTCTTTATTGCTACAGTGGGGCCAAAAGACAGGCCAATGAACTAATCTGCCTAGACAAGAGGAACCACAGAAAACACCTAGACCCACCTGGTCACCAGGAGGAAAAGGTCAGTGCCATTGTAGTAGAATGCATGGCTTCTTTTCAACTGATGGGCGTGTGTGGTGTCTATGGTTACTCCAAGGGGCATATGCCAGTACAAGACAGAGAAAGGAGTAATGACAATAGCCAGCTGATCTCTAGCCTGGTCTCTGGGTTGTCCTGGCATAGTATCATTTAAGCATTGACCCTTCCCAAGTTGATGGGACTACCAGGATATATAAGTGCTAGAACCAGGGCTTTTGAAAGTGAGGGAAAGAGAAGAGAGGACCTAATTGAAGACAGAGACAAGGTAAAACCGTTCAAAGCAGTGGAGAAAGTGAAACCCATTCCCTGATGCCTCCTGGATCACACCAATATATGGGCACTTCAGGAGAGCCACCAGGCACCCTGCAGTTAGTGTATTTCTCATGTGTCACAGGGTTTGAACTTTCCAAATCCATGAG
This sequence comes from Vombatus ursinus, assembly GCF_900497805.2. Classification (NCBI taxonomy): domain Eukaryota; kingdom Metazoa; phylum Chordata; class Mammalia; order Diprotodontia; family Vombatidae; genus Vombatus; species Vombatus ursinus. The sequence goes on along the minus strand of NW_020954636.1, from coordinate 3,070,091 downwards.
TGAAATTTGTTCAGCTCTTGGCTGCCCTCCCTGAAAATTAGGGAGTTTGGAACAGGACTGAATAAAAGTCTCAGTTTATGATATACATCACTAATGTATAGCTATTAAAATGCTATTTTTATTTTATCACTCTCCATGCTTTTTAATGTAACTTTATCAATAGAGATAACTACATGTAACAGCTAGGTGCTAGTGAATAGAGTGCCAGGCCTGGGGTCAGGAAGACTCATCTTCCTAAGTTCAAATATGGCTTCAGATACTTACTAGCTGTGTGATCTTGGGCACGTCACCTAATCCTATTTGCCTTAGTTCCTCATTTATAAAATAAGCTGGAGAAGGAAATGGCAAACCACTCCAGTGTCTTTGCCAAGAAAATCTCCAATGGGGTAACGAAGAGTTGGACACAACTGAAAAACTACTGAACGATAACCAAAAACTACATGAAGCCCATGCAAGTAAAGAACTGGAAGAAGCTCATGGGTAGGGGCAAATGAGGCAAATGATTTGATTGTCAGATTCATCCATACAACCAGATTCAGATGTCAGAAAGACCTGGTACCACCTCCACATGGGGCAGAACTAACATCATAGAATCATAGTTAGAGCTAGAAAGGATTTTAGAGATTATTTAGTCTAATTTCCTCATTTTACAGATAAAGAAACAGGCCTGGAGAGGTAAGAGACTTGCCCAGGCTCAGAGAGAGTAAGTAGGAGAATTAGGGTTTGAACTGAGTTCCTCTGACTCTAAATTCAGTTTCTACTCTGAGATTCTGACACAAAGGAAGAGGTTTTTGCCAAGGTGGTACCCACAGCACTTACATAGACTGATTTCAAATCATTTTAAAAATCCTTTCAACCAAGAAAAACACCTCCTGTCCAGCTCAAAGGTGCTTGAAATTCTACCACTTGAAATTTATCCCTCTGCCTTAAAGATTTTGTTCTGTCCCAAATCCCCACCAAGGTCACATATTGGGCTTCCTTAGTCAATGACACCTTTATCTGAATTACTATACTGGATCTTATCCTAAGAACAGATTGTAAAGGGTGGGGCAGGCAGAACAAATGAGACCTTGAGGTCATTGAGTCCCTACATGGAAAAAGTTTGCAAGGAAGAAGAGGAAAGGGATGAGAAAGGTAAAGCTGGGGAAGACAAAAGCAAATTTCCCAGTTCACAATTTTGTTAGGTTTGCCCTCAACCATTTCAGGACAGATGGAAACTCCTTACAATGGTCTTTTTTGTCATGCATATTAGAAGCCTTGCCTTTGGGTGTGGCTCAGAAAGCTAGCATTGTTTCACAGGATTTGTAAAGGTTCTCTTTGCTTTTTATATATGGCCCTTGTTACAAAGGTACTATGTTTCCAGAGAATTGGTGATCAGGGTATTGCTGTAACTAGCTGCATACTGAAATTAATATAACTAGCAAAGTATTGATTCCAAGTTCCTGGAACCCAGACTTCTCAAAAATTCCTGGCCATGATTCTTCTGATCCATTTTCCTTACCTGGTCAAAACAATAAAAAAGAAAAGGAAGATCATGTTCGTTCTCCTCCATCACCTTCCCATCAAAACCATCAATTATCCTTTTCCTAGGCAGCCAAACCTCTCATTATGACCAAGTCATTAAGTCATTTCTACCATTAGGATGGGGGCAGCGAGGTGGTACAGTGGGTAGAGGAGTCAGTAAGACTCATCTTTCTGAGTTCAAATCTGGCCTCAGATACTTCCTATCTGTGTAACCCTGAGCAAGTCACTTTGATGGGGTTGGGATCTGGGCCCTGGACTTTCCCATATGGCCAAATCTCTGGTGTTCGCCTGAGGCTATAATCCCATCAACTGGTCTTTCATTGTGGCTACATCCAATCTCCCCTCCATTGTTTTGCCTTCCTGTGACCCCAGGCCACTTCCCACCCTTGGTAATTGTATTACCTCATGGACTACTTGGCCATTCCTAGATCCCTCTCACAATCTTTCTGTATACAAGGTCCATCTTGTCTCCATTAAGACGCTCAGATTCTTATAATCTAGCCACTGCTTACCCATTTTCAGACTCCTTAAGAGTCTGCCCAATATGACAGTGTTCTAATAAACCTTGTCTTTGGCTGAAAGAAGGCTTGGGTCGAATTCTTTCGGGCAAGACCCTACTGGGGTCCTAGCACCCCTGAACCCCTAAACCTCATCAACTTAACCCAGTTTGCCTCTGTTTCGTCATCTATAAAATGAGCTGGAGAAGGAAGTATCCAAATGCTTCGGTATCTTTGCCAAGACAATCCCAAATGGGGTTGTGAAGAGTTGGACACACCTGAAAAACAACTGAGACAACAACAACAACAAAAGACCCATTAGGATGACAGAACTGACCTCAGGCAGATGAAGGCCCAAACAAGTGGAGCTCCTGTCCCTGTCACACAGAATAGTAAGCATCAGAGTCAGGATCAGCCAAATCTGACTCCAAACCCACAACTTGCCCAAGAGTTATTTATCTTCCTAGGATAGTGCTTTCTTTACCACAGCTCTGCACTTTACAACCTTTCTGTCTTCTGAAACAAATACTTTTCACACAGGTTGTTCTAATAAGGGATTTGCCCTTTCCCCGTCTAACATTTAAAAACACAATTGAAACAGAACAGAGTTGTACAATGATTTCCTCACATTCTGTTTTCTTCTCCCTGAAAAATACTTCCTAAAGAATGATTTAAATCACCCTGTGATCTTTAGACATACTAACTATATGACAAGTTGTGGGTTTGTTGTGGGTTTTTTTTTTTCACAGTGCTATGAAGCAGTGTGAAATGAGGGCAAATTATGCATAATATATACATAAACTATACCTGTGATAATAGGCTAAAATTGTGTTGATTTGTGACAAAAAGTTCAAGTGGTAAGCACAACAATATAGTGGTTTTCCATGTGGGATTGTTATTGCAGGAAAAAAAAAGTACACAAATGAGAAACTGAATAAGTGTTATTAGTTGCAGAAAAAAAAAACAATCATGCCCTACACTTTTATAAGTAAAAAGCAAAAAACAAAAAAAAAAACAGTTCTGTAATCAGTTACTAAAATACAAAGCACGGAACATTATAAACCCAAATCTCAAACTCTAGCGCCTATAATGAATTTCCCAAATTGGAAAGCACCATGTTAGCCCTCATCATTCCGTTTATTAGGTACCAGATATGTGCAAGGTACTGCGAATAGAAAGAAGAAAAAAATTTCTTTTCTCAAGGAGATTGCATGCTATGGTATGGAATGATTTATGGTGGAGTGTTTTATGGCTCGTGGAAGATTTGGGTAAGGTGGAAATTAACAGTATATGTGGGAGTACGTGTGAACAGGAGCCTTTTGGGAAAAATGGAAAGAACTCTAGATTTGTAGTCAGAGTCTGCATTGGAACTCTGGCTCTGACATTTGATGACTGTCTGAACTTAGACAAATCACTTAATGTCTGGTTTCCTCTTTTGGACAATAATAAGAACATAGGACCAAATGACCTCTAAGATCCCTTCCAGCCTTAAATATAAAAGACTATTATGGACTGAACGTGCGTCTAGGTGGCTCAATGTTAGGGTGCCAGGCCTGAAGCCAGAAAGAAGCCTCTTCTTGAGTTCAAGTCTAGCCTTAGACACTTACCAGCTCTGGGACCCTGGGCAAGTCACAATCCTGTTTACCTCAGTTTCCTCATCCATAGAATGAGCTGGAAAAGGAAATGGCAAACCACTCCAATATCTTTGCCAAAAAACAAACAAACAAACAAAAAAAAAATGGGGTCATGAAGAGTTGGACCTGACTGAAAAAAATGACTAAACAACAAAATTATAAAGTGATGAAGACTGTATCATCCTAGCAGAGCCATCAATAGGAATTTTTTTCACATAGGACAGGAACAGTTGCTGAAGGCAAGAATAGGCAGGTAGGCAGTAGCATGGAGCATAGCTGGACTAGTCACAATGGGTTGAGAAGGCAGCCTGTCCCCTACAAAGTCCACCCCCAACCCGGACCGCCATTGGAGAATAAGATGAGTACCACAGAAGAGGAGTACTACAATCAGAGGACAGTGCCAAGGTGGCCTGGTGACAAATATACAACATAGTGTGCCTGAAAAGAACTGCAGTGTGAGGTATGGTCAGTGGGTGATACATGGAGAAAGTGAAGTTCTCAGATATAAGGACCACAGAACATAGCCCTCTTTGACCCAAATGGTTGATGTTATGCACAGTAAGGTGGAAAGAGTAGGTTATGACATATTTTTATAGGCATCTGGTATGAAAGCATTGTGATATAATGCTGGGTTATGCAGTGCTTAGAGTGCCTGACCTGGAACCAGGAAGACCAGAATTCAAATTAAGCTTCAGATATTTCCTAGCTGAGTGAGCTAGAACATCACTTAACTTCAGTTCCTTCATCTATGAAATAGGGATAATAATAACCCCTACCTCCCAGAGTTGTTATGAGGATCAAATGAAATAATACATGTGAAGTTCTTAGCACAGTGCCTGGTACATAGTAGTTGCTATATAAATGTTAGCTATTATTATCATTATCAGTGAAAAGGGCATTTTCCTAAGAGTCAGAAGATGTGAATTCTATTTTGTCTCATCTCTGCTATTAGCTGTGTGACTTTACATCAAGATACTTCCCTTTTCTGGGCCTCAGTTCATTCTTCCATAAAATGGTGTTTAGACTGGATGGTGTTTGAGTTCTCTCCCCCAACCCTAAATCCTGCTACCCAGTAGCTGAAAAAAAGTGTCTTCAACGGCAGACTTAGTTCCAGCCACAGTGAAATGCATCACCAGGAAATGCTAACACAGGCAGAGAAGTTGATCCCACCGACAATTAAATCCACCCTCTTGCCTCTTGTTATAGAGGTGATGGCCTAGGGGTGCAGGTGTGGAATGAGACACATTTCCAGACACAGTCAATGCATTGACTCCTTTGCCATTCTCTCTCTCTCTCTCTCTCTCTCTCTCTCTCTCTCTCACCACAAACACATATATCTATATCTATATCTGTTTCCATAGATGTGTATAATGTATATATACAGATATATTTCTAATACAGGAGATCTTCTGTCGGCATGAGGACAGGAGAGTTAGTGGGTGGGTAGTGATAGAGATTAAAAAAGAAAGAAACAAAAGAGAATCAATAAGATATTAAAAAATATGCAAAGGGAACAAAAAGGTTCAGAAAGTAATAAAAAAAAACAGGACAATTGTGTTCCTATCTTGTTAAATTTAACATACAGTTTTTTAAAAAAAACAAACTGTACCTTACAGGATTTTTCTCTTTCATCTCTGCTTATTGAAATGGTCGTGTTTGTTAATGCTTTTGTTAAGTTGGTAACAAAAAAAAGAAATTTCAAAAAAGAAAAAAGGGATGCCAGAGCTAATGGCTTGGCTCAACAGATATAGCCAATCCTCATCTGGAATGAAGACCGCCAAAGACACTTACTTTCTGACATGTAGATTTGACTTTTCCCAGAATTATTGTGTTAGAATCTCTTAGACTTTTTCAAGAGAAGCTTGTCATTGTATTTTTGCTGGAGCATTTAAAGGCTTCCTTTAAATAACTTCCATTTGAAATAAAGCACATATTCAAAAGCAAGCTTTTGCTCCCTCCTTTCAGGCAATGAAGTTTCCCGTGAAAATTTTTTGAAGCAAAAACCGGAAAGAAACAAGGCCAAACTCTAATAGCCCCATTAAATTGTTCACTGCTTGGTCTAGCACTTAGAGTAATACTCAAAAGTGTTCCCCCAAGGCCTATCAAAATAGAACTGAGATATTATGTTCATTCAAACAAATGCCTTGTAATTTATACCTAATGAAACCTTATCTTTAACTTTGTTTCCCTCCTTTCTCATTAATGAATTAGGAGGGAAGGAAGGGGAAAAGCTAAGGAGGCAGCTGTTGAAGAATGTCAAAAAGAGTTTCAGCATCACAGTAGGCATAACCAAGGGAACAGGAAAATGGCACATATGTTTTTATGTGTAAACAGTGCATCAAAGAAGAAGAGAGGAAATTCAGTGTGAGCTTGGGGAAAATAATACAAACAATACTGTCCATTGAGAAACAGATCCTGGGTGTGTTTTCTACTCTTCTGATTTTGAAATTATTGTCTTCTTTTATGGACTTTTCCAGTAAAATAATTCCAGTTTTATTACCATCTGTGTCCTGTGGTTTTATTTTCTAATAAAAAGATTCTTGGTGTTAGTGTTGTCCTGAAGAATAATTGATTTTTGAGAGGTATAATTCCTGATCCAGGAAACGACCTTTTGAGTTTCTATAAAAAATAATTCAGGGATGAATGAAATTCTAAGAAACAGAGCACTGCTAGAAAGTGGCAATAAGAATAAATATTAGTTTTCATTATTTTAGCATTGAATTGTTTTGTCCTTGATTTGCTGAGCTTTTTAAAGCTTTTAACAGAAAGTGCATATTTCATTAGCTACTTTCACAAACCATTTTCATTGTAGAAAATCATTATGTTAGAAGGAATTTTAGGTTGAATCCATTTTTAAATTAATATTCAAGCTTACAGCTCTGACAAAAAGACTACGCTGGTAAGTTGAAATGTAACTGAAACTACCCTCTGCACAAAAAAGACTGGTGGATTTGGGGTAATTTTCTACTATTCCATCCAGGGTCCATTATATTCATGTATGAAACAATTAATCAGGTAACACACACTGCTGTGATAAGAATCATGAGGAATACATTGATGTGTAAGACACAGGCCTTTACCCTCAAGAAGCTTGCATTCTAATCATAAATACTTGACAGATACAAACACATGAGAAAGTAACAACAAAGAGATACTAGTACAGAGCTTATGCTTAATTTTCAAATAAACAATATATTCAAACGAAGCTATGAGATCAAAGGAGGAAGAGATCGCTACGGTTTGGAGTCTACTTAGGTTTCATGGAACAGTTAGAACAGGGTGAGAAAGAGGAAAACAAGGTAGAAGAACAAGAGGAGGAAGGACTTGCACTTGGCCTTAAAAGAAAAATGTGATTTTATTTAGCCAAAAGGTAGGGGAAGGGCAGGAGGCATTCAGACCAAAGGAATTACATAAGCAATGTCAAAGGAGCAGGAAATCACAATACATTCAGAAGGTAATGAAGGCCTAGACCAATTTGACTGACATTGAGGGCTCATGTGTAGAACTGGAAGTCAAGGCTGCAAAGGGGTGCTGGGGCAAGATAATAAATGACCATGAGCCCATCATCTTTCCCTTCTGCTTCCTTTGATAACTATCTCCCTACTTGCCCGCTTCAATATGTCAGCCATTTAAAACCTACAGACCATTTTACTGAAACATAAGAAAATTGATGGATATAAACTACATACAGAATTGGCGAGTGACAGGAAGTTGATGATTTTGCAAGTCTTTTCCAGTTTCATTTCCTGGTTCACTCATACTTTGTTGGACAATATATATCCACAACTGCTTACTCTCTTCTCTCCTAATTTCTAGTGAAACATAGTACTTTCTGTCTAGGTCCACTTCACCTCCTCAGTCTCAGTTAAAAAACTTCTTTCTGTAGTTTCCAAAACCCTAATTCCCTACTTGTTTACTGAACTGAATGTATTCCATTTTAATTCCTAATAATATTATTGGTGGGTATTTTTAAGTTTCCCTACTCGTGTATTGTACAATTGCATTATTATCATAAACACATGAAAGACACAAACACGAGAAGAAGTAACAAGAGAAGAAACACCAGTAGACAACTTATGATTTATTGTGAAATAAATGATGTATTCACTGAGAACTATGAGATCAAAGAGGAAGAGATCATTGTGAATTGGGGTGCTTTTCTAGAGTGACGTTGGTCAAAAGTCGTTTTATAGCATGAAGTTACTATCATGCAGAGGCTTGCTCATCCTATGCCCATTTGTTGTTGTTGTTGTTGTTGTTGTTGTACAGTTGTTTCAGTTGTGTCTGACTCTTCATGACCCCATTTGGGGTTTTCTTGGCAAAGATACTAGAGTGATTTACCATTGCCTACTCCAGCTCACTTTACAGATGAAGAAACTGAGGCAAACAGAGTAAAGTGACTTGTCCAGGGTCACACAGCTAGTACGTATCTGAGGCCAGATTTGAATTCAGGAAAATGAGCTCCAGGCTTGGCACTCTATCCACTGCACCACCAACAGGTACCTCAATAACCATCTGGAGTCAAATATTAATGCTTCAGCTAAAACCCCAAAGTATGAAAAATGTATTCTTTCCCATTCATTGAGATAAATGCAGTTCATAAACATAGTTGAAATGATACCACCAATTGAACAGTAGTAAATAATACTTATTCAGAAGAGATTTTTTTTTACTGAAGCACTTTATGTTGTCATTTCTGCTAGTACTCCATTAGAACAAAACAATAACAACCAAAAAACAAAACAAAACAAAACCTCCTAGATTTGACTTGAATTAAAACAGAGATGGAGACTAGGCCTGCGATTTCATTGGTACAGGGAACTCCCAGGTGAGAAAACCCCCTCTACCAGTGCAGGTCATCATCCTTCTCCCCAACTTACAGTCTTAGAAGGTGTACTAGAGCAGAAGCATCAAACACACAAGGGCAGACTGCATTGCTACCGTAACACTCCCTACTGCAGCCTGAAACAGATGTAAAATATAATTAGGAAATATGTAGCAAAATAAACAAAAATACAATAGAACATAAATAATGTTAATATATGTTTTATATAAGTCAACATCCTTCCACAGGGATCCTTGTGTATGATTTAGTGGCCCCTTTCTATTTGAGTTTAACACTGCTGACCTAGAGTATCACGAGGTTCAATGACCTACCAAACGTCACACAACCAGTATGTGTCAGATGTGGGATTTGAACCCAAGTCTTCTTGGTTTCAAACAAGAGTTATTCTCTAACCACTTCATTGCTGATTTCAAATATCACTATCCAACATAGTGGAATGAGGCAATAATCACTCAAAGAGCAAAAAGAAGGCAGAATGGCCAGCTTTAAAGGTCAAAGAGTCTGTAAGGTAATAGCCTATAAACTGACAGTCCCATCTAAGGCCTAAATCATTATTTCAGGTACCTGCAAAACCTGCAGATTTGGAGAAAGTATATTTATTTATTCCTAGGTAATTTTTTTAGCACAAAAAGAAAGTTTCCAACTGATGAAGAGGTCATTGAAATTCAGTAATAATTAGTGATAACAAGGAAGAGCAGAATAATTAACTTCACCTAACACATTAGAATCAATCTGTTAGAAAGAACATTGGAATGAAGTCAGGAGATCCAGATCTATTTCCAATTCAATCAATAACTTTTGCAACCTAAAACAGGTTACCTACCTTCTCTGTGCCTCTGGTGATTCTTCTCTAAAATGAGAATAAAATCTATCCTATTTACTTCACAGGATTGCTGGAAGTAACGTGCAAATGTGTGCAAAATGTTTTCAAAAGAATTATGCAAATGTAGATAGTATTGTTAGAACCTACTCTCTCACTGATCACATTTTGTCCCTTTTTTTACTCTTACTTTTTCTCTCTCTTGCTTTTATCCCATAGTTAAGACCTTAATAGCTTCTATGTTTATTGAATATTATTTTATATTACCTACTCTTAATTTTTAAAGTGGGTAGATTGAATTTTTTTATGTTTTTTCTTTCTAAAAATGAAATTAAGTTGCTTTTTTACTTGTCTGTGAGACACAGGTGATTTTTTTTCCCTCTATGGGTCAGTGACTCATAATAGGAAAAAGGTTTCCTACCTCGGATCTAGAAGAATCATCTTCCAACTTACGAAACAAGAGTAACTATGTCAATTAAGCACTGCTGCGAAGTTAGTAAGATATAGACCAGTTAATAATGTTTCTTATAGAAAGTTTGAACTAAATACCATGTCATTTCCTAGTTTTTCTCAATGTGCTGCCCCTGAATAAGGAAGCGTATATACAATTGTTTTTTTCCTCCTGATCACATTCTGAATGCTAAATAAGATACTGGGATTTCTAACTGATGTTAATCAATCAATAAAAGCTTATTGTAATTAAGTATTTAGTGGCACAGTGGTTAAAGTATTGGGCCTAGGGTCAGGAAGACTCCTCTTCCTGAGTTCAAGTCTGGCCTCAGATACTTACTAGCTGTGTGACCTTGGGCATGTCACTTAACTTTGTTTGCCTTAGTTTTCTACATACATATAATATATCATATGTTATCTATTATATACATATATACAATATATTATATAATGTTTAATATATTGTTATATATTGTATCATATATAATTTATTACATACAAATATTACATATTATATAAATGTTATATATTATATGTATATTACACACACACACATATAATGCTGATTATTTCCTCTGCTACTTTACTATAGATATGTACTCATTTATATATTCCTAGATATGTATATAATATGTGAGTATTTTATATACAGCTATATAATGTTGATTATTTCCTATGCTACTTTATTGTAGATATATATATACATGGTAAGTAATGACCTACTGTGAGAAAGGAACCATGTGCTGCAGGCCTTGGAAGATGCATAACAAAAGTATGTCCTTGACCTGGAGAATTCCAGCATTGTCTATTTTCTTTTCTAAGTCTATGCCTCTCATTTCATTCACATATGTTCGTATGTGTCAGCTTTCTTCAAGGCTACATTCACTTGTTCCTAAGCAATCACCTCTAGATACCTCTTAACAATTTCCCCCTTCTACCAAGTTTCTCCTTAGGTCCCTCAGCATATGTTTCTCTAGCCTTGAAGAAGGGAGGACAAATGAAACAATTGCCTGGGGGTCATCACCTTTTGAGGCACTGAACCATCATCTAATGCCTGAGGTAAAAAAGCTTCTCCTTAGCCTTCATGGCAAGAGAAAGGGAAATTCAGAGTCATGATATAGAAAAGCCTTCTTCCTCTTCTGCTTCACTGCATTGTTTTTGTCTCATTTTGTCTGTAAACCCTTAGTGGGGAGAACACATCTCCCGCTAGGTTTTGTCGAATTAAAATGCTATGAATATTCAAAAGATAATCACAAAGCAGAGCTCTGATAAATGCTGGAGTCACTATGGTGTAGTAGAATAAGATGAATTTATAGTCAGAAAATATGTGATCAAGTCCTATCTCAGACACTTGTCTCTGGTAAATCACTTTCCTCCTTTGTGCTGCCACCTGCCTTATCTATTAAACAAAAGGAGAGAGACAGAGGGAGACAGAGAGAGAGAGAGAGAGAAACCAGGGGGTTCAATAGATCACTAAAGCCCCATCAAGTTCTAAATCTGTGATCTTTGTCTAAAATATAGTTATTACTGTCATCCATCTATTAGAGAAGTTGGTGGCTCACTGAAGAGCCATGTGGAACATTAATGGACTCTTCACAGGTTATAAAAGGCTGAAAGCTGCAACATTTCATAACTTCCTAGTAAATGTATATCTTTTTCCATTTACACTCTATGGTGCTCAAGGGGCCAACTCTATAGAATTATCTGGATGAACATTTGACATGTCATTGACTCAAGAATTGATTGACTACTCTACATTCAATTACAGATTGATTCCTTAACACTTAGCCATTATTTTTTTTAATTGACTTGATCCCAGGTTAGAGGATTACAGAACATGAACAAATTCTATTGCAAGACTCAGTGACTCCCCCAACCAGGTGGCTGGATCATGATTGAATGAAAGACACTATGGGGAAAAACCTATTCCAAATTCCAAGACAATGCAAGCTCATAATATGAGTTTTCATTCTTTAGCTATGATGAGAAACCAGAAGAGGTATGAGGGTAAAGTAAATACTCCATAATAAATACTATGGGAAACTGAGAGCTTCCTTACCCACTAGAGCAATGGGCACCCCACTTCACCCCTGAAACAGAAAGCCATGCCTATTCAGAGAGATATCTCCATGCTATGCCTAAACATATTTCCTTGAAAGTTAGAATTCAAGATTCTCTTCCAATAAGTGAACTTCTCTGGTCCCCAAAGCAACATGAAAACAAAGCAATCTGCTGAAGAGGGATCTCTAAGGAAGTCAAACTGCATGGCATAAGAGATGCTATTCCCTGGGGCAGCTAGGTGGTGCAATGGATAGAGCTCCAGCCTTGGAATCAGGAGAACCTGAGTTCAAATCCAATCTCAGACACATGATACTTACTAGTTGTGTGACCCTGGGCAAGTCACTTAAGCCCCATTGACTCACCAGAAAAAGAGAGAAAGATACTAGTCCCTTGTAGCGTCCCAAAGAAGAGTTACTTCAGCAATGTGTTATTCTGGGGTATATTAACAGTGAGAACTGATATCTCCTTATAGTTTATAAAGCACATTATATTCATTATCAATTTTCTTTTTTTCAATTAATAGTATTTAATTTTTTTCCAATTACATGTAAAGATAGTTTTCAATATTCACTTCTTAATATTTTGAGTTCCAAATTTTCCTCCCTCCCCATCCCCCTCCCTAAGACAGCAAGCAATCTGATATAGGTTATACATATAAAATCACATTAAATGTATTTCCACATTAGTCATGTTATGAAAGAAGAATCAGAGCAAAACGGAAAAATCCCAAGAAAGAAAAAACAAAAAAGTGAAAATAGTATGCTTCGATCTACATTCAGACTCCATAGTTCTTTCTCTGATTGTGGTTAGCATTTTCCATCATGAGTCTTTTGGTATTGTCTTAGACTGTTGTATTGTTGAGAAGATCTCAGTCTTTCATACTTGATCATCACACAGAGTTGCTGTTACTGTGTACAATATTCTCCTGGTTCTGTTAACTTTACTCAGCATCAGTTCATGTAAGTCTTTCCAGGTTTTTCTGAAGTCTGTCCGCTCATCATTTCTTTTCTTTTTTTTTTTTTTTTTGGCTAGGCAATTGGGGTTAAGTGACTTGCCCAAGGTCACACAGCTAACTAAATTGTCACGTGTCTGAGGCCAGATTTGAACTCAGGTCCCCCGACTTCAAGACTGGAGCTCTATCTACTGTGCCACCTAGCTGCACCTGCTCATCATTTCTTATAGCACAGTAGTATTCCATTATATTCATATATCCACAACTTGTTCAGCCATTCCCCAATTGATGGGCATTCCCTCAATTTCCAATTCTTTGCCACCACAAAAAGAGCTGCTATAAATATTTTTGTATGAGTCTTTTTCCTTTTTTTTATGATCTCTTTGGGATATAGACCTAGTAGTGGTATTGCTGGATCAAAGGGTATGCATAGTTTTATAGCCATTTGGGCATAGTTCCAAATTGCTCTCCAGACTAGTTGGTTCAGTTCATAATTCTACTAACAATGCATTAGTGTTCCAATTTTCCTACATCTTCTCTAACATTTATAATTTCCTTTTTTTCTTTTTTTAATTAATTAATTTATTTATTTTTAGCTTTCAACATTCACTTCAATAAGCTTTTGAGTTTTAAATTTTCTCCCCCTCCCTCCCTTTTTCCCTTCCCAAGATGGCATACAATCTGATATAGGTGCTACACATACATTCCTGTTAAACATATTTTCACATTGGTCATGTTGCAAAGAAGAATTAGAACCAATAGGAGGAACCACAAGAAAGAAAAAAACAAAACAAAATAGAAGAAAAAAAAGAGCAAATAGTACACTTCGACCTACATTCAGATTCCATAGTTGTTTCTCTGGATGTGGATAGCATTTTCCATCACGAGACTTTTGGAGATGTCTTAGATCCTGACATTGCTGAGAAGAGCTAAGTCTACCAAAGTTAGTCATCGCACAATGTGGCTGTTACTGTATAAGATGTTCTTCTGGTTCTGCTCATTCACTCAGCATCAGTCCATACAAGTCTTTCTAGGTTTTTCTCAAATCTATTTGCTCATCATTTCTTATAGCACAGTAGTATTCCATTACATTCATATACCACAACTTGTTCAACCATTCCCCAATTGATGGGCATTCCTTCAATTTCTAATTCTTTGCCACCACAGAAAGAGCTGCTATAAATATTCTTGTATAAGTGAGTCCTTTTCCTTTTTTTATGATCTCTTTGGGATAGAGACCTACTAGTGGTATTGCTGGATCAAAGGGTATGCATAGTTTTACAGCCATTTGGGCATTGTTCCAAATTGCTCTTCAGAATAGTTGGATCAGTTCACAATTCCACCAACAATGCATTAGTGTTCCAATTTTCCCACATCTTCTCCAACATTTATCATTTTCCTTTTTTGTCTTATTAGCCAGTTTGATAGGTGTGAGGTGGTACCTCAGAGTTGTTATAATTTACATTTTTCTAAACAATTGTGATTTGGGGGGCGGCTGGGTGATGCAGTAGATAGAGCACTGGCCCTGGAGTCAGGAGGACCTGAGTTCAAATCAAGCCTCAGACACATAACACTTACTAGCTGTGTGACCCTGGGCAAGTCACTTAACCCCATTGCCTGGCTGAAAAAAAAAACCAATAGTGATTTAAAGGATTTTTTCATATGACTGTAGATAGCTTTAATTTCTTCATCTGAAAACTGCCTGCTCATGTCTCTTGACCATTTATCAATTGGGGAATGACTTGTATTTTTATAAATTTGACTCAATCTTTTATGTATTTTAGAAATGAGGTCTTTATCAGAAACACTGGCTGTAAAAATTGTTTCCCAGCTTTCTGCTTTCCCTCCAATCTTGGTTGCATTGGCTTTGTTTGTGCAAAAATTTTTAATTTAATGTAATCAAAATTATCCATTTGCATTTCATAATGTTCTCTATCTCTTGTTTCATTATAAATTCTTCCCTTCCCCATAGATCTGACAGGTAAAGTATTCCTTACTCTCCTTCATTATCAACTTTCATCCTCCCAATAACCATATAGGTATTATCATGACCTTTTGCAGATGATAAAACTCAATCTCAGAAAGCTTAAGTGATTTGCCCTAGGACAAATACCTTGTCAGCAGCGGAGGCAGGTTTCCAAACAAGGACTCCTAAGTATGAACCCAATGTCCTTTCATTTCAACATGTGTCCAATGGAGTCCCGATCCATTATGCTGAATTGCTTCTTCATAATACATTTTGACAACTCATGGACCCCTCAGACAACTGTGAACCTGAAACAGAAAGAAAGACATATTCACCTTGCTCATCAACTCTTAAAGGCTTTACAAAGCCACTTTACAAAGCCAAAGTTTCAAAGGGTAACTGAACTCATTTCTTCAAATCATTTTCAATATTTCCTCTCATAATTTCTCTTAAATTTAATTTAAACAGCTGTCATTCTTTCTCCAGCACAGTAATATACGTCTTCCCTCCTGCTGATATTTTTAAGCAATGACAAAATGATATTAAAAATGCAATCAAAATGTCTTTTTTTTTCTTTAGTATTTGACTAGTTTCACAGTAACTGTGAAGAATAATCTTTTCTCTCCACAAGAAGGAAGACATTAAAACCTATCCATGAGCCCCCCCCCCCAGGGTGTCTCACATATCCAGTGTACTGTATCTACTGGAAAGTGACGGTTTTTCTGACTGGGCATGACATAGTGATGATACCATAAGCTATTAAAATGGTTTTAATATGTAACAGGCATGCCTTGGGTAGTGGTGGAGGGGACCCAAAAAGCATCAGCTGTTGACTGTCAAAACAGCCAGAAGAAGAGTCAAAGGGGAGGGGGCTGGAGTAGAGGAGAGAGAAAGAAGACAGCATTTGACCAGCAAGCACATTTCCAAAAAAAAAAAAAGGACAGATAAAGAGAAATGGGACTAATTGCTTCAGGTGCAGGTACCTGTCAGTCAACAAGCACTTATTAAAAAGAACTTACTATGTGCCATCTATTATGCTAATAATAGTAGTAATAATACCTAGTATTTCTATGATACTTGATGGTTTGCAAGATTATTTTAAATATATTATCTCATTTAATCCTCACAACAATCCTTCAAGGAAAGTGGTATTATTACTATTCCTATTTTACAATGAGGAAACTGCAACTAAGAGAGGTTAAAGGATTTGCCCAGGGTCACTAAGCTGTGGAGTTTCACAGAAACATGAAAAAACACAGTCCCTGACCTCTAGGAGCTCACATCAAATGAGAGAGACCATACACTTGCAAGGCATTATAATAGGCCAACAGGTATATTCACTGCTCAGCTTTATCAAGCAGATTGCTCCTCAAAGCTGGTTCCTTCCTGGCGTCAGCCCCTGGGCCTATTGTGGCTCTTCTGACCTTTTCTCATAAGGCCCCATACTGAAGGAAAGAAGACACAAAAAGAAGGTGGCCCCATCCCGGATAGCCTTGCTTAGGAGGCCATTTACTCATAGGCCCTTCAGAGCTCATAGAATTTTCCTTATACTTTATGGCTAGCAGGAAAGAGAAATGAAAGTGATTTCGCTGATTAATGCCTTTTGTGTGCTGCCAACTAAAAGGCTTTTCTTCACTATAAAGTAAATAGAATCAAGGGCAGAACTCCACCATTATGCATCGTTATACACTTGGAGAAGCAGGCTTCCCAAGCTTCCATGTGAGTTGGCAACAGGTAGAACCATCCTCCTAGAACTGATCCCTAATTGGCCAGTCTCCTATTGCATACTTATTGAACAAGAAGAAAGTAACAGTATAGACTGGAATGATAGGCAGAATGGCAGTGGGAACTAGAAAGGAGGGATATAGGTTAAACATATATTGTGATTGTACACCAGGCTGAAAGTTTTATTAATAATGCCTAGAGACAGAAGACAAGCTTTAAGACATAAAAATCAAACTACACTTATATCATGTTGTTAAAAGGGATGGAGGTAGGAATAAGGGCATAACTTGGAGTGGTTCCACATACTGGCTTTTATTTCTATTCTATAAGGACTGTAAGTCATATTAGAGCTGGAAGGGATTTTTGAGGTTTCCAGATTTGGACTTGAGACAGGGCAGAGAACAGAAGTGTTGGAGGCTTATAGGATGGGTAGTGCTGGAGCCAACTCAAAACAGTTCATGAAAGCTGATTGCTCCATTTTTAGTGTGAGCATTTATTTCTTAGAAATTGGCAAATACAACAAAACAGTTGTTGATTTATTGTTTTCTTGATTTCCTAGACTTAATAATGTGATAGAGAAAATGTTAATAATGAGATTAAACTTAAAAGTGTGTCTTGCTCATATATTTTTTCATTCCAGAGAGCTAATTGTTAAACATTTACCCAAACAGCCCTGCCTATAGGTCTGGTTCCTAGGCTGGCTAGAATTTCTTTTGTACTGACTATTAGAAGAATAAGCATACACAAGGATCTATGGTCTCCTTTAATTCTTATGTGTGAAAACTGAGACCTCTGAGTGCCTTTAACCTCCTAATAAGACTAAGGATTATTAGGACAAAGGATTATTAAGAGAAGAATGAATGGACATGGTTGACTAAGGAGAAGTACAGAATGGGAATGTGGGGGAGAAAGGGGGTGGCCCATGGGCCAATGGGAAAAGTGTTGGATTTGGAACTCAGAGGACCTGAATTTGACTCCCTATTCATAACCAAGATCTACTGCTTTTTATTTTTTAATCAGCGTGTGGCTTTCTCAAAAGTACTCCTCTAATAACAGCAACTGTACACATTACCTTTTTTAACCAAGACAAAAAAGCAAACAAACAACAACAAAAACAAGTAAAAAACGCTAAAGACACAAGAAGGAGGTGGTTATTGATTCATGAATCACTTATCCATCTGCAACTAAAGGCTGTTCTCTTGCTTACGACTTACGTCACCTTAGACAAACATTTCTCCTCTCTGTGCCTTAGTTTCCTCATCTGGAAAATGAGAAGGTTATATTACATGGCACAATCTATAGATCAGTAAACATGGAATCAGAAAGACCTGGGCTCAAGATCTGTCTCATAGATTTATTAGCTGTGTGACATTAGGCAAGTCAATTAACCCATGTGTCATTTTTCTAATCTTTTAAATGAGGGAGTTGGAACTGATACCTCTAAGATCCTTTCCTGCTCTAAATCGATGACCCCATGAATAAGTAGTCTCAAAGATCCTTCCAGTTCCAGCTCTGATTACATAACCTTCATTCATTTTAAAAGAATAGTGTTTCAGTTGCAGATGAATAAGTGACTCACGAATCAACAACCCTTTTCCCCTAGGGTTCTTGTAGGGTTTTTTGTTTTTTGTTTTTGTTTTGGTTCTTTGTCAAAGAAGGCAATATGCAAAGATGCTGTTGTTGGATGAGTACCTTTCAGAAAGCCACACAGAGATGTAAGAAGCAAGTACATCTTGGTTATGAAAAGTTGCCCTAACCCTTAGAACCACAATTCTGCCAAATTTCCAATGAAAATGTCACCCATTATTTTTTTTTCCCCCATCCTGCTAACCAGTTTGGCTGTATTTACCAACTATAATACATATATGGCGGTTCTGAAAGACCTTAGTTTCTATTTTCAGCAATTATGTAACCAGAATATCGTTGGAAGAGACGATTAGTACATTCTCCAGCGTAGTCAGGTTTACAGAGAGGCAGGGAACCTCTTCTTGAGAGAATTAACCTCTTTTGTAAAATTGTCACCTTATGACTTGTTTTCACAGTCCAACACTTAAAAGAAATGTCCTCTCCCTGACTTTTCTATTAAAACGTTGGCACACTGCCACCAGGTGGTGACAGTGTATCACAGTCAGGCAGTCTCGACCCCTAGAGAGCGGTCTTCAATTCAAACCCACCTGTGTGGGGTGTTTGTGACCCCCAAAATAATCAAATCAGAGACTTTTTCTTAAGAAGGGCAAAAAGGAGATTTATTGCTTTCTCATGAGAAAGGACACACCCACCATCGCTCAAGATGGCTCCAGCCAGGGTGTGCCAGGGAGTACGGCTCAAAGCAAGTTTATGTAGACTCTAACTCGGAACCCTCACCCACCCACTAGCTCCTTTTCCCTATGGCTGGGCTTCAGAGCTCACAGTCTAAACTCGGAAACTTTTCCCCAGCAACAAGGTTGCAAAAAGGCACAAAACAAGGAACTGCTGGTTCAACAGGAAAGTAAGATAAAAGGAGGGAGAGCCGGAAAGCCTGGACAAACAAGATACTTTCGGGACATCGCCTGATGTACTCTCTTATCTTGAGTAACATTCTTTTTCTTTTAGCAAGGCAGTTTCTGGGAACTCTAGGAGGAGTGTTGTCTCAGCAAGGCCAAGTCCTATCCTTCCCTGAGGGGGCTTCACTATTTCAGCATCCCACTCACACCCATAGGAGCAACAGCACATAACTCTGTGTGCAAAAGATCACTGTACAAACATCAAAGAAGATTATTCTTTTAAAAAAATATTATTCTTTTTTGTCCAAGAAAAGAAAACTCCTGTGATAAAGATAGATATTTTTCCTAACTAGATCTAAATTGACTTTCACCTGTTCTGATATATACAGTAATTTGTACCAACATTGATCTTATATGGTATCATGATTAGAATGCTAAATCTTTGTTAGAATTCATCCTGAAATTTTAAGTTGGCACTAAAACCTTCTTGGCTGATTCTCCTTTCCGCTTCAGACTTTAGGCTTCAGTACCTTTGGTAGCTCACAGTTCTCTCTTGGATTTTACTTATTTCCCTTAGGGGATCTTTTTTTCTGTTTGCTACCTGAGCTTGCGGAGTAGACAGCCATTATCTCTCTCAGTTTCTGCTATTAGGGGCTTCATCTCCCTGAAGCTTTCTCATGATGGAAAACAAACAACAATAACAAAAACAAAACCAGAAACCTCTACCCACAAGCCACTTAAATTACTTATTGCTCTAGGGAGTAGAGTAACACCTACTCCTTTCCTCCAAGGCACACCTGCAGCAAGCTTTCTCAGGCTCTGTCTTTTCTCTTTCTCTCACATTCTGTACCTCATGTTGTCTTTCTCTTTCGGTACCTCTGTCTCTCAGTGTCTCTGTCTCTGTCTGGCTTTCTGTCTCTATGTGTGTATCTCAGTCTCTCTTTTTCTCTGTGTCTGTCTCTCTGTCTCTGTCTGTCTCTCTCTGTCTCTCTTCCTTTGCCCCCTCCATCCTATTTGTGCAGGGTACCTCTTTTGCTCAGAATAGTTGCTTAATTTACTAGTCATTTAGCTGAGTCCACCTAGTAAGGAAAGCAGGGTGGAGTGGTGGGCACAGCACAAGATTTTCAGGCAGAGGATGTAGATTCACATCCTGCCTTTGTTACTTACTAGCTAGGTGGTCATAGAGAAGTCACTTCATATCTCTGGGCCTCAGTTTATTCATCCAAAAAAATGAAGAGGTTGGAATCAATGACATCTATGATCCCTTCTAGCCCTAAATATATGCTCCTATGACCTTAGTTCATAGCCTGGTTCTGTTACTTCCTGCCTGTATGACCTTGGACAAGTCATTTAGCTTATTTGGGTGCCAGTTTCCTTATCTGTAAAATGAGGGGTTTGAACTAGATGATCTCTAAGGCAACCTCTTCTAAGCCTTTGAATATTTTAGCTATTAGCTTTTTATTTTTATTTTTTTTATCATTTTTATTTCCCCATACAGTCCCACCCCCAGAGTCATCCTTTGTAAAACAAGGAACTGGAAAAAAGGAAAAAAAATAGTTCAGCAAAATGAACCAATACATGACCCAAGTCCAACATTATATGAAATATTCTGCAAACATATTCCCTCATATCTGCAAAGAAAGGAAGGGGGGCATTTCCATACATCTTCTTGGGGGCTAAACTTGGCTGTTATTTCTTCAATAACAGATTACTCCTTGGTAAGAATTAGATCTAAAATATCGATTCTTTTTTGTTACTTCTACCACCTTTTGAAGGATAACATTATCAGATAGCGAATGAACATTCTAAGTGCTTCACTGTTTTGGAAGCATATTTTTAAATTTAATACTGCCCACCCCACAGGGTTATTGTGAGGATCAAATGAAATAGTGTTTGTAAAATGCTTAGCACATAGAAAGTGGAGGAGGATAAAAGAAGTGGGGGGGATAGAAGAGAGGGCAGATCAGGGAAGGGGTATTCAGAATACATGCCATCTTGGGGTTGGAGGAGGGGAGAGATGGGGAGAACATTTGGAACTCAAGTCTTGTGGAAGTGAATTTTGAAAACTAAAAATAAATAAATTAATTTAAAAAAATGCTTAGCACAGTGCCTGGCACATAGTGCACACTATCTAAATGCTAGCTATTATTATTGTTGTTGTTAGTATTACTCCCTTTATCTCCTTTTTAGTAAAATTGAAAATACTAAGAAATAATATTTTCTCTAAAAAGCCCTTTCCAAAGTCTTTGGGAAAGCCCTTTGGAAGGGTTGGTCAAAGGGTTTTGTCAAAGACAAAAAGGCTTTTCTTCAGTAAATGGATTAAGGGCAGTACCCTCATTTTCCATCAACCACTCTGGTTGGTTTCCTAAGTATACCAAATCTCATCACCATGGAGATTAATTTAGCTTTGATACTCAACACCTCAGTCCCTCTTCATGTTTCTCCCCTCTGACTGGAGGGCTGGAGGGCTGAGCAATAAACTTTTCCTCAAATCTTCTTTTTAGAGGACTCAGAACTTTCCAACTAACTCCTTTTTTTCATCCGCAGCTCCCTTAGATTAATAATATTGAAAATAAAGCAATCCTCTGAAGAGGGATCTCTAAGGAAGTCAAACTGTATGGCATAAGAGATACTAGTTCCTGGGGCAGTTAGGTGGCTCAGTGGATAGAGCACCAGCCCCAGATTCAGGAAGACCTGAGTTCAAATCCGGCCTCAGACACATAACACTTACTAGCTGTGTGACCCTGGGCAAATCACTTAACCCCATTGCCTAACCAAAAAAAAAAAGTCATACAAATTAATACTAATTTCACCTTTATGAACCCTCTTTTTTCTTCAGTATTTTCCACCATCCCTTTGTACATCCCAATCCCCAATAACATCTTATGCTTTAAGAATGGGAGTGTGATTGGATGGAATTACAAGAAATACTGGTTATCTGATGGCTAAGAATCTGTTTTGTTTTCTCTCCCTTTTCTTTACTTTCCCTCCTCTCTCCTTTGTATCCCTCTTTTTTTTACTCCTTTCTTCTCCTTTCCTTTTCCTTTATTTTTTTTCATTTTTGTATCTTCTTTTTTTCTTCTCCACTGTTTTATCTTCCTCTCCTTCCTCTCCACTCTCCTCTTCATCATGTTCCTGTCATTGGCTCTTTCCCCTTCCCCAATCCATGACTGGTTCATTAAAAATATGCTTTCTTTGAATTGGCAACACGCCCTACTATCTAGAACAATGTTCTTCACCATTAGACATACGCTCCCCTTTACCACTCCATCAGTAATTCAGAAGTTTTATATGACTTTGGAGCATCCTTATTCTGAATTGGAATTATGTATATCTGTAACTTTCTCTGTGTGTGAAATACCTAGGATTTTGTTTTAAGTATTCACCTTTCAGGTAAAGAGCATACATAAGACCTTATAAAAGAAAGAGAACTTCTAAAGTTGAAACTTAAGAACCTGAAAAGAGTGTTATATTCTGAAGTATCTTCTGAAGCATAACTGTTATTCTTCAATGTAATAAGACTGCATATTAAAATAGCTGAAGTAGAAAAGAAATACGTGTGTGTGCCTATAAAATATGCCACCTACCAAAGTAATTATTACTTACCACTTCTTTTACTGTTATAACTGACAAACCTGACCTTGTTTATCCTTGGAAGTTTGATTGTAGAGGCAGAAAGGGGATTGTGTGGGCTGTGAGGGAACAGCAGGATTCCTGACTTCCTACAATGGTGTTGATTTTAATAGATGGCCAGAGTGATGCCTTTCACACTTTCAGTAACTGGTTTGTTTTTTTTCCTTTTCTTGAGAACCTAATCAACCAAAACAATTTAGTTGGTATAAGTATGGTAGAGTTTTAGTTTGGATTTTTTTTTGTTTAACTTTTAAATGAATGACTGACAGGAACTTGAAGGCATTTTCTAATACTTTGTATACAGAAAATAACTGACAAAGAGATGGGGGAAAAATCCAAACCAAGAGTAGTAGAGAGAGAGAAATTATGAATGATTATAAATTGATACAAAATGATAAAAATTATAAATGCTACTGAAAAGTCTCCATTACTTCAGAAAAGAGATCTCATCTCTGTTAGTCTCAAGAGTTTCCACAATTAAGCAAATGATTCCTCTGGGACATGATTTGAAAAGGAGGCCTGACCTCATTGCTCAAATGCATAGAGAACTGAGTCAAACTTATAAGAATTCGAATCATTCCCCAATTTAAAATGGTCAAAGGATCTGAACAGGCATTTTTCAGAAGAAGAAATCAAAGATATCTATAGTCATATAAAGAAATTCTCTAAGTCACTATTGATTAGAGAAGTGCAATTTAAAACAACTCTAATCTACCACCTCACACCTATCAGATTGGATAACATAACACAAGAAGAAAATAACAAATGTTGGAGGGGATGTGGAAAAATAGGCAGACTAATGCACTGTTAGGGGAGTTGTGAACTGATCCAACCATTCTAGGTAGCAATTTGAAACTATACCCAAAGGGCTATAAAACTGTGCATACCCTTTGACTCAGCAGTACCACTGCTAGGTCTGTATACCAAAGAGATAAAAGGAAAGAGAAAAGGACTTATATGTGCAAAAATATTTATAGCAGCTTTTTTTGTGGTGGCAAAGAATTAGAAGTTGATGAGATGCCCATCAATTGAGGAATGGCTAAAAAAGTTGTGGTATATGATTGTGATTGAGTACTATTGTTATAGAAATAATGAGCAGGATGGTTTCTGAAAAACCTAGGAAGATGTATCAACTGACGCAAAGTGAAGTGAGCAGAACCAGGAAAACATTGTACAGAGTAACAACAATATTTTACAAAGATCAACTGTGAAAGACTAGGCTCTTCTCAGCAATACAACAATACAAGACAATTCTGGAGGATTTATGATGAAAAACGCTATCTACCTCCAGAGAAAAAAAATTGATGGAGAATGAATGCAGATTGAAGCATACTTTTTTTAAAACTTTATTTTTCTTGGGTTTGTCTTATTTTTCTTTCTCTTTTTCTTTCTTTTTTTTTTTTTTGGTCTATGCTTTCTTTCGCAACTAATACAGATATGTGTTTTACATGACTGCACAAGTATAATCTATATCAAATTGCTTGCCTTCTCAAGGAGGGGAGGAAGGAATGGAAAGAGGGAAAGAATCTGGAACTCAAAAATTGTTTAAATTAATGATAAAAATTGTTTTAACATGTAATTGGAAAAAAATAAAATATGAAATTGTCAGAGACAGAGAGAGAAAGAAGGCCTAACACAGAGAATAAAGATATTTCCCATAATTGACTTACTAATGCTAAAAATTCCACAATTAGAGATGTATTTCTTTGTCTCCTACTTGTCACATCCTCCTTGGAAATGTTAACACATCAAATCTTATCAGTTACTTATAATTCAATGAGAATTAATGGAGCACATCCTTTCATCAATGAAAATTTTGATGGGGAAGAATAAGTGAAGATGCTTGGGGAAACGAGATGATGGAGAAGGATTAAGGTTATCATAGCTGGGGGTGGAGAAAGAAGGGCAAATAAGCAGTGAATAGAGCACTGAGCCTGGAATCAGTATAGACCTGAGTTCAACTACAGACTTAAGACACATTAGTTATACAACCCTGAGCAAGTTACTTAACATCTGCCTGCCTCAGTTTCCTCAACTGTAAAATGGGAATAATAATAGCACCTACCTTCCAGGGTAGTTGTGGAGATCAAATTAGAAAGTATTTGTAAAGTACTTAGCATAGTGCCTAACACATAGTAAGTGCTACATAAATGATAGTGGTAATAGAAGTAGTAGTAATAGTAATGGTAGTAGTAAAAATAGCTGAGGGCACCCAATTCAAACTCAGTTTTGTGCAGGGTCATTCCCCTTTGCTTTATTCTTCCTTAATACTTGACTTTTTTTTAATCTCAAATTATTTCTGATTTTTCTTGCATTCTATGATTAATTGAATCATTCCCAGAATTTTCAAGACGGTTTAAAACATGCTGTTATAATCCCTGAGTATATATGTTCATGCTTTCACCATGAAGCTTTATTTCCTATAATTCTGGGAAAATGGATTCTTAAGATTTCATCATAATCCTAGTTTAGAAACCTTATTATATTGTTAATTATGAAATTATACCTTGCTTTCTGAGTGGTTCAATACTAAGCAGTTTATATGACAATTAGTAGATTAGGCTGCGCTTGCAATTAGAAATACTGGGACCACCTGGGACCCTTCTAAGCAACTGACTATAATAAACTGGATCTCTGATGTAGAGGTGGGTATTTGGAAAGAATGAAAAAGAAGTGCTCAATTCACAGGAAAAAAGGAAAAGTGATGGCTTTTGGTGAGACTTAAGATGTGCTGTATAAGACCAGAAGCAGAAAGGACTGCCAGTTTTGTTTTGTTTTTTTACTAGTGAAGTCAGTTGATAAAGACCTTCCTTTTCACTGATTCTACCACAGAGGAGCTAACACTTCTATGGCACTTTAATGTTTGTAAAATGTTTCACATATATTACCTCATTTGAGCCCACAAGCTAGTGAAATAGACACTATTGATGTGCTCACTTTATAGATGAGAAAAATTAAGTGAAAAGATGTTGAACAACTTATTCAAGCTCACATACTAATTGATTGAGTCAGGATTCAAACTCAGGCTTCCCTGACTCCAAGTTCAATAAACTCTTTGTCTCTTGACATGATATAAATACCCTACACATATTTATTGGGTTTGGAAATGAGCAGATTTTGAACTTATACTGACTGAACATTTCTTTGTTTGGTTGGTTTTTTTTCCTTTTTGGTGAGGTAATCGGGGTTAAGTGACTTGCCCAGGGTCACTCAACTAGTAAGCATCAAGTGTCTGAGGCCAGATTTGAACTCAGGTTCTCCTGACTCCAAGGTTGGAGCTCTATCCACTGTGCCACCTAGTGACCCCTGAATGAACATTTCTTGCTAAAATTCTCTAGAAAAAGAATTTGCAATCTCATGGGTCTCATGGTCCTTATAGGATTGTTTCATAGCTGAGTATGAAAATAGGCTCTTTGTATATTTAAATGTTTATATTTACTGATGGTAATAATAATGATAATAATAGCTAACATTTACATAACTCTTTAAGATTTGCAGAGCTGTTTGACCCTCACAACAACCATGTGAAGTAGATGTTATTATTATTATCCCCGTTTTACAAATGATGAAACTGAGTCTAGGAGGCCTTAAGTGCATTGCTAATAATAGCAAGATTCAAACCTAGAGCTTCCTGGTATCTAATTCAGCACTCTAAATTTTTCTTTTCTTGAAATAAATACCTTAAGAACATATACGAGACTTTGAAATCACCAGATTGTAAAGCTGGTCATTTGGGAATGAATGTTTGACTTTTAAAGCTGGTCACACTTGTCCTTCTTACTAAAAAATTCTTTTGTGAAGGAGTCTGATATTTCCTCATAAAGCCTTATGATTCTCACTGGTTACTTTGTTTCATAATTGAACATTTTATTTGTGTACTGAAATGATTGAATTTGTTAATAATTGTTAAATTCACATTAAAAAAAAGAGAAAATTTTATAAAGGAAGACACCAGAACTGGTGGATCAGTGGATACAGTAGTAGACCTTGAGTCAAGAAGACCAGAATTCAAATCCAGACCCAGACACTTGCTAGTTGTGGAATCCTGGGCAAGTAACTTAAATCACTATTTGCCTATTTCCTCAACTATAAAAATGGAGATCAAAATAGCACTAACCTCCCATGTTTATTGTGAGGATAAAATGAGATAATATTTGTAAATTATTTAGCACATTGCCTGAAACATTGTAGGCACTTAATAACCTTCCTTCTTTCCTTCCTTCCTTCCCTCTTTCCCTCCTTTCCTTCTTCATTCCTTCCTTCCCTCCTTCCTCCCTCATCAATAGAATGACCAGTCTTGACTTCAGAGGGTTGTCATGTGTCCCTCTTCCTATTAAACAATAACTTACAAAATTTCAGATATGGCCAATGTTTATATATGTTTCATTAAACTTATTTTTTAAGAGGAAGGGTTCTGTTGGAGATGTGGAAGATATCTATCTGTCTATCTATCTATCTAATCTATACAGACACACACAGATTCCTTAAAAAAAAAAGAAAGGTAGGAGTGAAAACTGAAGGACCAATTTGAAGACTGAAACCTGTTATAGGACAGTAGTCACAGGAATACGAGGAGGGTATATGCAAGAGACGTAGAATTGATAGGATTTACTTAACTGACAGATTAAATATGACATTAAAAAGTTAGAAGGTCCATAGCATAATGTTTCTAAAAATAATATTTTTGGTACAAATGAAATAAAAAGTGTTAACTATTGAAGTCCAAGATTAAGAAACAGAATAGACCTCAGACTTCACCTAATCCAATCCCCTCATTTTATAAATAAGATAATTGAAGCCCGGAGAAATTAAATGAATTGCTTAAGGTCCCACAAGTAGTATATTGAATTAATATTCTGAAATAAAACAATTTGATGATGTGAGTGAGGCTCAGGAGTTCTTAACCTGGTGTCTATGAATTCTTTTTAAATATTCAACAACTTATTTTAGGATAATCAGTTCCTTTTGTAATCTTTAGTATTTTATTTTATGCATTTAAAAACATTATTCAGAAGAATCCATAAAGGCACACATCACACACACACACACACACACACACACACACACAAACACACACACACATACTCACACTCTCTCTTTCTCTCTCTCTTCTTCTCTGTCTTTCACATACACACACACGCACACACCTACATTAAGAATCCCTGAGTTAGATAAAAAAAAAATCTTCTGGATCCAAATATACTATATTTTCTTGAAAGTTATATTCAAGAAACTCAGCATCATAATGACATTCTCTTTAATGCTTAACCAATTAACCAATATATTCACACCTGATCAATACTATAAACATTGCAAAATGAAAATCAGGAAAAAAGGAATTACTCTGCATGGAAATAATTGACCATTGTATTGTTTCCTGCTATTTATAAGAACGTCCCATCCATGCTGGTAAGTAAATGAAACTAATGTTACAGGCTATGTAAAGGATAAAAAAATGTAGTTATCCCCCATCCCCAATTTAATTAGGCCTGGACAAGATTGATTAGAAGGGTAAAGAGAACTATTGGGAAAGTGAAAGAAAGAATGCTTGGTGTAGATTATCTAAGCAAGATCTATGAATGTGTGCATGTCACACATACATGTATATATGGATGTATGGATGGATATCCATATACACACACACGTGTAACTCCACTGGGCTCTTCTAACTCAGCAAATAACCTTATTTTTCTGCTGTTGCAATGACTTCTCCTTGTTTAGAAAATAAATTTCTGTAAACAATAGGAACTCTTACGTGAATATAGGAACTGAATGACCCTAGGGAGGATCAAAGAGGGCCATAAATCAAGAGATTATCGCTGCGTATCTGAAATCTATGACCAGCAACATAATGCAGTCCATTTGAGAAGTCTACCACCCTCCAACAGTTGTGCCTCTACTGCACTTAATTCTGGAAGATACATGTTCTGAATCGTTAGTCCGCCTCTCACGTTCTTGCTTTTGAAATCGTGGTTATTCCTTGGGGGGATAATAACATTGAGTCTGATGTCATGGTAAGATAAGATGATTAAATTACTTTCTAAGACTAAATTGCTCCGTAAGTCAAGGCAAAACAATAAAACAAGAACAACCTTTTCTAGGATATATTCAGTGCTGACCAAGAATGAAGTCACTATTTACATAATGGGATCCATTGCCCAAGAGTTATAAATGGCAATAAAGGATTTTGAAGTTGGAAGAACTCTTAGTCCTAGTCTAACCTTCTCATTTTTTTTTAATTCAACCAATAGAGTTCTTCCATTAGTATATCAGTCAATAATAATTTATTAATGATATATGACAGGCATTATGCTAAATTCTGGGAATGAGAGGTGAAAGACAGAGCCTGTCCTCAAGGAGTCCACTGTCTTATGAGGGAGACGATGAGCAAATAACAACATATAAACAAGTTATGTACAGGATAAATAGGACATAATCAACAGAGGGAAGGCACTAGAATAACAAGGGACTGAAAAAGGGCTTCTTATAAAAGGGAGGATTTTAGATGGGGCTTGAAGGGAGCCAGGAGGTACAGATGAGATCAAAGACCATTCCAGGCATGGGAGACAGCCAGAGAAAATGCCCGGGGCCTCTTTTTTCATAAAAGTGAAGAGGCCACTGTTACTGGATCAAATAGACAGGAATAGAGTGTAAGAAGTCTGGGAAGGTAAGACAGCTATATTATGAAGGGCTTTGAATGCCAAACATTTTCTGTGTATTCTAGAAGTGGTTGGGAGCCAGTGGAGTAGAAGGGTGACATGGTCAGACCTTTACTTTAGGAAAATCTTGGACAATGAGCTGGTCGCAGATCATTCCTCTTTTGATTGTTTCTAATTAATTCTACAAATGTCATGCTTATACATTCTTGTTTGTATGTTGTCTCTACAATTAGAATATGAGCACCGTGGTAACAGAGACTGTCTTTTGCCTTTCTTTATATATCTAGCATTTAGTGCATTGCCTGGTGGGCATTTAGTAAATACTTGTTGACTGACTGACTAACCCAGGGAACAGGAACAGGAAAAATGCTTGTTAGATTGCTTTTGGAAAAATGCAACATTCTTTTAATGAAGCTTCTCTATCACATGAAGCCTCCTCCTTTTGATGAAAGAGTTCTTCTACTGATGTTTTATGTCTGTGGGACATGGAATACTGTGGCCTCCAAAGAACTGAAGCTGAGATCTTCCAGAGGGCAATAGTAGATGTAAACAAGCTACCAGAAATTACATAAGGGGCAGCTGCATGGCCCAGTGGATAGAGCTCCCACCTTGGAGTCAGGAGGACCTGAAATTAAATCCGGCCTCTGACACTTGACACTTACTAGCTGTGTGACCCTGAGCAAGTCACTTAACCCCAATTATGTCACCAAAAAGCCCCCCAAAAAATATTCAATAGAAATTACATACCAGAAGCAGGGTAAATGACATCATCAAAGAAATACAAAAATAAGATGAATGTGGGGGTGGCTAGGTGGTACAATGGATAGAGCACTGGTCCTGGAGCCAGGAGGACCTGACTCAGACCTTGGACATTTACACTTACTAGCTATGTGACCCTGTGCAAGTCACTTAACCCCAATTGGAAGAAGAAGGAGGAGGAGGAGGAGAAGACAATAAATGGGTAATGTGGATAATGCAAGCAAATATGGATGGACTGTGACCATCACACAGTGGAGGGAACACCCAAAATGAAGAAATCAGAAGTTCATTTAAATATTTTTCCACTCAAACTCTTAGCCACATGGCTAGGAGCCAGGAATACACAAATTTTTTTTTTAAAAAAAAAAGGACAAATTATTCTTTGTCATCAAAAAGCTTACATTCTATTGGAGGAGAAAAGGTGAGAAGAAATACAACACATGCAAAGATGAATTAATACAAGATAATTTGAAGGACAGAGTACTAATGGCTGGGGCAATAGTACTTGAGCAGGGCCCTGAAATAGTGATTGTGAGAGTTCCCAGAATCTCAGAGTTGGAAGAGGCTCCAAAAGCCATCTCGTCAACAAGATACCTAGCAAGCAGTCATCCTGTCATTCTTCAAAGACCTCCATCAAGGAGGAAACCCCTCCTCAGGGGAGATAACCCATTTCCCTTTGCAAGCCCTTCAAGTTACAGATGAGGAAATTGACAGCCAGAGACAATAAATCCAAGGTGGCCTTCAAACTCACGGCTTCTAACTTTAAACCTGGGGCTATGCTAAGTCCACTCCATCATCTTACTCATCAAATATGTCCAATTATGTGCTAAATTCAGTTTACTAAGATTGTCTCAAGAAAACAGATTTTTTTCTTTGAACAAGATTGTTGGGTCTTAAATGACCATTTGCCTTGTTTGATAGTATTTTAAGCCATTTCTCTGACAAAAGAAAAAAATAACATCTTACTTCAAACATGCAAGAGTCATTTTTGGTGAGTGTGGAAGAGCTCTGGGGAGGTTAGAAGCAATTAGTTAAGTAGGCCCTCAGCATCACAGGATTCAAATGCAGATAGCTTTCAATGTTATGTCAAAAGTGTCTTTCAATATTTTGTTAAAAATCTGGAACATTATGTCCTTGAGTACTCATTAGAGTCCTGGAAGAGAGCTATACGGAATTCAATTCCTATATTTTGGACTTTTGTGTTTGAACTTTTAACTAACCTATTTTTTTCCCATTTCTTTTTCACTCCACTTACATTCTGTTGCTGTAGTAGCTGGCATTTATACAGCTGTTTTCTCCCTTGATCTGCTGAATAAGGTCCTGATTATTTTCAAACAACTTTTGTAATTAGCTTTGAAGAAGCAAATTGCTATGTTATGTACTGTATATCTGTGATTACGATAAACTGTTCTTTTTTATCACACTGCAGTGTGGGCTTTAATTGGCAAGCTCCCGCAGTCTGGTGATCATTCTATGAACTCACTTCTATATGTTGGGGGGACAAAAAAGCAAGACCATGCAACATGCAACAGGAGAAGACCGATATTTTATGCTGGCCTGGGGTTTTAAAAAATTATATCAAATCAAAAAGCCCTGCAATGGAAGGGTGTGATTTCCCTGGAATACTGGCAGAAATCCCTGTGGCCCAGAGGTCATTAACAGGGCCTGTGACTTTATACAGACTGTCCCTTTTGATTCTAATATGCTGTCTTTTCACCTTAGCCTTTTAGAATCTCCAGCTTCCTTCAAGCTTCAGATCAAGCGCCAAGTGGAGGCCTCTCCTGGCCCTGCAGTTGCTAGCACCCTCCTTCTCCCCCAATTATCTTGCATTTTTTTATGCTTTGCATTTACTTAGCTATGTCCATGCTATTTCTTCCCCAAAAAAGAATGAATGCTCCTTGAAGGCAAGAACTGTTTAATTTTTGTCTTTAAATTCTGGATCCTAACAATGATTGGCACATAGGACTGCTTAATAAAATCTTACTGAGTGAATCTTGTTGAATCTGGTACTTCTAGTGAAAATGCGGATGTAAAAAGCCCTAGAGGAGTCAAACTCTCCCACAAACACCTCAGCAAGATCTAAAAAGAATGATGAATGATGAATAGAATGATGAAAAGAAAGACCGAAGAAAATTGCCAATAAACCCCTCTGCTATGAGGACTTGAAAATGGACAAAGAGGATACATGAGGGAGGCAGAAGCCAGACCAAGCTCTGTAAAGATTGGGGTGGGGAGCAATGCTATCCCACACTCCCTTCAAGGAAGCCAATGGGTTCTTGGCCCTGGCTGTCAGTGAGGCAGCTGAGAACAAAGACAGCTGCCACAAGTCAGTACATAGGGAAAAGTGCCAGGGAGTCACGCCTTATAGCACTGTGAGCCTAAGTAAGAAAGAGAGCGGGGTGTGTGTGTGTGTGTGTGTGTGTGTGTGTGTGTGTGTGTGTGTGTG
>NW_020954636.1:3023897-3037626 GCF_900497805.2 Vombatus ursinus | reverse complement strand
TGTGTGTGTGTGTGTGTGTGTGTGTGTGTGTGTGTGTGTGTGTGTGTATGTGTATGTGACAGGAAGTAAAGGGGGGTAGAGGCATGCAGGAGGCCTCAGACTTGCAAGATTTCCAGCATCTCAGTGGGACCTGTAAAGGTTACAACAAGGATGGAACCAACTTCCAGTGAGATAGAAGAAAGACAAGATAAGGCTAGAACCTGTGCTGGTCCACAGGGAGGCAGAAGTAGAATCCAGAAATTGTGGAAGTGGATGGGGCCTAATGTCCAGTTACTCCATTCAGAACCATAGCAACAGCAACATCCTGACTGGGGATTCCAAGAGACAAAGGGGAAATGGGAGAACTTTCTCAGGATAGTGATTGGCCTGTACAATGGCAGAGAGGTGAGAGAGAGAGAGACTGAGACAGAGAAAAAGACAGAGACAGAGACATAGAGAGACAGAGGCAGACAGAGACAGAGAGAGACAGACACACAGAGACAGAGACAGAGACAGAAACAGAGAGAGATAGAGAGAGAGAAACAGAGATAGAGACAGAGACAGACAGGGAGAGAGACAGAGACAGAGAGAGCATTCGAACTGATCCTTCCCTAACCTATACTCAGCCATGAGGTTTGGAGTGGGTTTATTTAGAGGCAGAGGGTGGCAAAGTGGAATCAATTAGGCAGATTTGAGTTCAAATCTGACCTCAGATGCTTACTAGTTGGTTGACCCTAGGTAACTCAACCTCTGTTTGCCTCAGTTTCCTCAACTGTAAAACGGGAATAATAATAGCACCTACTCCCCAGGTTTGTTATAAGGATCAAATGAGATAATATTTGTAAAAAGCACTTAATACAATGTCAATCATCATAGTTGCTATATAAATTCTTATTTTCTTCCCTTTCCCCTCCCTAGTCCAGGGAAGCCTGGCTTCTGGTAAGAGGGTTTTCCCTTTTTTCAGATTCATTGGTTCATTAAATTTCCTGGTGACCTCAGGGTGCTTTTTAATTATAACGAATTAGATTATGCATCACCAGTCTACAGGGTTCCCCAAAAAAGGGAAAGTGAAAGAAGTATTTAATGTACAATATGAATTAGGTTATGGCACAGGTAATTTATTCCTATACATAAAAAGGAATGCTAAGCGTAAAAGAAATACAGCATGAATTGACAGAATGGTTACAACAAAGTTTAATAATTTAAGATTAATATTTAAACCAGATTAGAAAACAAAGCAATTTTATAAGACTATTAAGTAGGCATTTTTCATTTTACCTTCACTAGGTACTGTACAATCAAATGCCCAGGTTTGGGCCTTTTTCTTTTTTTTTTTTTTTCAGGGCAGTGGCTGCCCTCACTGATATAATTTCTCTTGCCTCTGCCACAACCAATTACTCTTACTGGTCTCAGGACCTTCAGACCTTTTCCATTCAAAGGCTGACCCTCTGTACACATTCAGCTTTAGGTTCCTCTTTGGTCACTTAAGCAGGGAAGGAAACACAAAAGAGACAGCCCAAACCCAGTCTACAATTTACCTAGACATGTGCTATGGACAACTTCTCATGACATAGGGTGATTGCCCATTAATTGACCAAATTTTTAGCCCTAAGTCATACCTGACTGGAAGCAGGCTCCTACAAGCTTCCACATAGTCACCTGGAAGCAGGAATGGTGACTAAGCATGTTCCATAGGGAATACAGGGAGGTAGCAGGAGAGAATTGTCCCTACTATAATAGAATCATACATTTTGAGCTGAAAGGTAACTTAGAGGTGTTCTAATTCATACCGATGGTTCCTAACTTCTGGTCCATGGCAAATTTTTACTGGTCCATAAAAAAGTTGTATTTCTTAAAATCCATAAATTTTTAAATTGACTCTTTCCATCACCCCTACTCTCCCTACCCCAACTTCCATCTTTTCTGGCTCCTCATCCCTGTCCCTTGTGTTGTTAAGAGCCCAGAGTTATACTTCCTCCTTTCCCTTCCTGTACTCCCTCTCCCCTCCTCAGAGTCTGAAGGAGATAGCTGAGATATATCCTGCTCCATATCATGATATAAATTGCTTTTAACAAAGGAAAGCATTTAATCAAAGGCCACTGACCCAGCCATTATATCTGACAGGTATGTAGTCTTCCCTCCTCACCCCTCCCTTCTCCACCCCCCCACCCCCCCCACCCCCATGAGAGAGAGAGTCTGTTGTTTTCCTATTAGTTCTCTAAGACATAGATTGTTGATTATGGGGAGGGGGGTGATGTAGCAGTGGTCAGGAGAGCCTGGGATTGCTCTGAGCCCCTCCCCATCCACTGAATGGGATTAGAGAGTAAGGCTCTTTGTTCACATAAAGATGAGCACCTCCCATGCAGGTGGACTCCTGGACTAGCTCTGGTTGATAGATGGTACACCCCAATTCCCTGCTGGAATGACTCATCGAACTGCTAATTGTTTTGGTCCCTAGTGACAGGAAGCTGTCTCAAAGACATTGTTGACCAAGAGTATATGCATGTGGTGGGATGGGGGGAAGGGTTAGAGATGGACTCTTGTCAAAGAAGCTTTCCCTCTCTGACTTGTAAGAGGAACTGAGGACAAACAACTTTGACCTTCTTTTTAGACCCTTATTCCTTGAGATTTTTTCCCCCAGCATATTCTCTTTGGACTTCTAGCCAAAGGAGTAGGGAGGTGTGGGGGGGGAGAGAAAGAGTGTTTCTCTCCCTTTCCCTATTAGCATCAGTGGTGACTTGTAGCACAAAAAAGAAAATACTTGGAATAAGTCAATTAAAGTCTTTATTACTACCTTGAGTAAGGAAGGCATCATTACCCCAATTTTACAGCTGGAGAAATAAGCCCAGCACAAAATATTCTTCAAGTGACTAACTCAAGGGCACACAGCTCCTATGTGTCAGAATGGGGACCTGAACTTGGGCACTCTGACTGCAAATCCAGCCTTTACTCCTAGAAACTAACTGTAAATATGGCTCCTGAAATGGAACCGAGAGGTATCTTCTAGCTTCCTGCCATTCACAGCCCCTAGTTTATCAAATTATTAGCTCATTATGGTTTTGGAAATTTCATATAGTTTCTAATTTTACTTTAAGTTCCATAAAGCAGAAATTATATTTTATTGGCCCCCGTAGTGCCTACCACAGCTTTGCACACACTAGGTGTGCAATAAAGATTTATTGAGTGAATTCATGAATACAGGATAGATAAGTTTTAATGGGGTAAGGACTAAGTACAGCAACTTCAGTCCCTCAGCAGACAGGGCTATGGGGTTCTGGGTAGATTAGAAGATGAGTAAATAGCAAAAAAAATGTTGGGTAATTTTACCTCTTTCACATGTTGCCTAGGCCCTGCCCTGAAACAAATGTTATTAATGATTCTCTTGGTTACTGCTGAATAACTCTCCAGGTTACCATTGAATGACTCTCCTAAATGTTATAGTCAGGCTTATTCCTGAAGATGCACTTTAGGAAAAACTGGAGGGAATTGTTTGGGGTCTGAAGTGTGAAATGCAGAACTTTATGGGAACTCCCTAGGATAAGAGCCTCAAGTTTCCCCTGTCTTATAATTCTCAAAATTGATTCTTTTCTTCCTAAATTGCTCATTGTGAAAGTTTTTAAGTACTTCTCCAAGGAAAAGAGTGATTGTGAATTAGAACTCATTTTTAGAATATCACAATCAAAATTATTAATGAGCAGCTAATTTAGGAAACTTGCTGGAGAATTGCATGTGTTTAAATTTTTTTTCCCCTAAGTTTAAGCAGAAAAAAAGGGGGAAAAAGAAAATTATTTAAACTAAGATACTTAGAGTTTAGAAACACAAATGACCCTTGTTTTTCTCCATTGTACACCCCTTCATTCCCCTAGGGATGATTCCCTGAAGAAATATTTGTTAGGTGGATTAGTGAAGAGAGTACTGGACCTGGAGTTAGAAAGACCTGAGTTTAAATTCGACCACAGACACTTATTAGCTGTATGACCTCAGGTAAATCATATAATCTCTGTATACTTCCGTTTCTTCAACTGTAAAATGGAATTGCGAATGATAACATCTACCTTCCAGGGTTGTTGTGAGGATCATATGAGATATTTGTAAATCACTTAGCATAGTCATGCAGGGATTGGGAACTGCCTCAAGGCCACATGTGGCCTTCTAGGTCCTTGGGTGTAGCCTTTTGACTGAGTCCAAGTTTTACAGAACAAATCCTTTTATTAAGGGGGTTTGTTCTGTAAAACTTGGACTCAGTCAAAGGCCGATGAACACATGTGGCCTTGAGGCCACAGGTTCCCCACCCCTGGGTGCATGGCACAGGGTAAAAGCTTAATACATGCTTTCTTTCTTCCCTTCCTTCCTATAGAACCCTGACAATTTGTGTGACATGATTAAAGATCCATGAGACATTCTCAATGTTAGTAATTTTTTTCTCTACCAAACTGAAAATTATGATCTTAGAAAAATTTTATTTAGAATTTTTAAAAAATAAAAATAAGTAGGGTTTTTTTGTTGTTGTTGGTTTTGAATTTTGGTTTAGACCTGTGATTTCACTACAGTGAAAACTCACTGGTGTGGAATCTCTCTACACTAATGCAGATGAATGATTCAATTCTCTTATTCCAATCCCCTGCCTTCATCCTAAAAGTAGCACTTACCTCCAGACTAGCATTTATGGGTCTTGACAAACCAAGAACCCATATTTCAAGTCTCAAAGTATTCCATGGTCAAAATAGTTTGATAAACACTGGCTTGGAGCAGCTAGGTGACACAGTGGATGAAGTGCTAGGCCTGGAATCAGGAAGACTAGTTCAAATCTGGCCTCAGACACTAGCTCTGTGACCCTGGGCAAGTCACTTAATCCTATTTGCCTCAGTTTCCACATATGTAAAATGAGCTGGAGAAGGAAATGGCAAACCACTCTAGTGTATTTGCCAAGGAAACCCCAAAAAGGAGTCATGAAGAGTCAGACATGACTGAAAATAACTAAACAACAAAAAACACTGTCCTAGAATGTACTTCCCACAGTAGCTGTTCCAAACTTCTCTGTCCATCTCTTATAATTATTATCTTCCTTTAAAGCTCAACTCAGATACTACTACCTATGAAAAATCTTTCCTAATCTCCCTTTCCCCTGATGTTATTTCCTCCATTATTCTTGTCATAGGTGTGGACTGGCCTGTGGGGATCAGTCCTTGGAGAATGCACAAATATTCCCTGCCTAGGTCCAATCCAAATGTTCTCGTGGAAGCTTGAGGTAAGGTTCCTTCCAGCCTTGGGTGAGAGGTGTGTAATGGGAGATAAAAATAAAAAGACTTATTGACTGCTCCCCAGAAGAATTGAAAAATCCAATGTTGGTGAGCCAGAAATCAGTGGACCTAAAAAAGAGACAATCCACTCATCTCTGTATTTCTCTCTCGTTATCTAGCTCTTTGTGAACATATGCATGTCTCTCTTTGTCCTTTTGTGTCTTGTCTCTGTGTCTGTCTGTCTCTCTGAATGTTATACATATGTCTTCTATCTCACTCTGTCTCACTTTTCTGCTTCCAAGCATTAGGACTGCTTTAGTCCGAGACCCAGGTGGAGGAAGGATGACTTCCCTATCTCCCACCTAGCTACTGCATATCTGTGAACACACTGAAACCTCAGTCTCTTTGTTTTGCTCTTTCAAAATCTTAGATGAAGTATTCTAAAATGGAATTGTCCAAACAATGACCTTGTCAGGTTCGAATGATCTCAGAAGCCTGCAAGGTGGCATCTGTGGCATTGGTAGTAGTACCCACCAGAACTAGTAGTAGTGTCTATTGAAGAGATAATGGCAATGAAAGTATCTGCATTGGGTGAGGAGAGACACACTGAGAATGTGATAGTCACCCAAAGAAAGGGTACTACAGAGATCATAACCCTTCATGGCAGGGGAAACTGTGGGCTATGGACTCAAGAAAGCCAAAGACTTTAAGAGCCCAGCAGAGAATTATGCCTAAAGTAATTCTACTTCACCGACTAAGAATGAGCTTCCTAATCCCCTGAAGTCTGAGTCCTGATCTGGGCAACCTACTGAAGCAGAATTCTTAAAAGTTATCAGTGTATATAATCCAGTGATTTATTTTTCCTTAGTTGTCATCTTCTGGCAGTGTCACTTAACACTGTTGACCATTGATATTCTTTCCTCTCCCAATTTCCCTAACATTGCTCTTTCTGGGTTTTCCTGTTATATTTCTGATGGCTACTTTTTTATCTCTTTCACTAGTTCTTCTTACTGTTACATTCTAATTATGATCCTTCCTCAAGATTCTATCTAGGCTCTCTGCTCTTTCCTTTCTACCTTCTTTCCTCTGGGTATTTCATTCCATCCCATCACTGCAACCTCAGGTGTGACTTCCATGCTAAATGACCTATAAATCTCTATGTCTAATTCTGATGTCTTTCTATATTTCCATTTGCCTGCTAAACATTTCACATGTATGTCCTGGTTGCCTCAGACTCAACAAATCCAAAAGTGAAAGAGTTTTCTTCCCCTATCCATGTTACAATAAAAATTCCAGTTCTCTTACTCCCTGTATGACCATGGGCATAAACTC
The DNA here is from genome assembly GCF_900497805.2 of Vombatus ursinus. Classification (NCBI taxonomy): domain Eukaryota; kingdom Metazoa; phylum Chordata; class Mammalia; order Diprotodontia; family Vombatidae; genus Vombatus; species Vombatus ursinus. Next base: position 3,031,075 of record NW_020954636.1, on the reverse strand, counting down.
TCTGGACCTCAGAATCCTCATCTATAAAATGGAGAAGTTGGATTGAATGATCTTGAAAGACCCTACAACCCAAAAATTCTGTGATCCTCAACCATAATTCCAAAGGACTAATGATGAAAATGCTACCCTCCTGATAGAGAAGGAATGGACTAAATCCTCAGAATGAGACACATTTTTGAACTTGGCCAATGTGGGAATTTGTTGTTTGACTACACATATGTGTTAAAAGGTTTTGATTTTCATTCTCCAAAGTTGTGAAAGAGAGAGAAAGTAAATGTTTGTTGATTGGAGAAAAACTTTTAAAAAAATCCTATAGGAATAGCTAGGTGATGCAGTGGATAGAGTTCTAGCCTTGGAGTCAGGAGGACCTGAGTTCAAATATGGCCTCAGACCCTTACTAGTTGTGTGAACCTGGGCAAGACACTTTTAATCCCAGTCGCCTGACCAAAAAGAAAAAAAAACCTATAATCTTGTCATGTCTAACCCTCAATAAGTTCCTCCTCCTGATTCTTCTGAATAAACTAAAGAACATTTTCACCATGCTGTAACATAACCTTACCTCCTTCTCCCTCCTCCTTGCTCCTTCCCATCACATCATCTAGTCATCAAGTCCTGGTGATTTTTATTTCCCAGGCTCCCTTCAATCCCAACAATTCTATTGATTTGGCCATGGAAAATCTCCCCATTTTAATTTACTCCACATTCTCTTTTATTAGTTCACATCTTTTCTAAAGAAGGATATTTAAAACTTTTTATAATGACTTTTGATAGATCTCAGCTCACTTTTTCGGTACAAGGAATGTAGTTCAACTGTACTTCAAAGTGTGTTCGTTTCAACCAGGGCATGGGAATCTATTTGCATTCTTACCTTATCAGCAGTCCTTATACAACTTAACTTGGCTCTGCAGTCTCTGCATTATTCTGCACGTATTCTTCCTTTTTATTAGTCTTAATTGGGAATACAGAATCCCAGACTAGTCAAACCTCACTGATTTGATATAATTGGGGGATAAGGGTGAAACAGTCCGAAATCATAAAAAGCGTGATTTTTATGATTTAAAAAAAGAAGAAATGGAGTTGTACTATTCTCAAGTACATATAGAAAATCTAACTTCTAACAAAATAGTTCAAAGATGGCATGCTGGACCAGTTTTAAAAAAACATATCATTTATAAATAATAGTATACTTTTCTGATAAGGTAATTCATACGCTAAAATCTTTTGTAATTTAATAAGTTAATTATGGACCATACAGTCATGTTTACACCATTAACTTGTTTAATTATTTTCTTTACAGATGGTATACAGGTAAACTTCAGCCTAGTCTAACATGAATTGGGACAAATTCTTGAATTTCTGTGTTTTGCTAAAAATGTATCCTAAATTTAATCAATTTTTAATACTTTGTTGACATTTAAGGGATTTGTTACCGTTTTTTGAAGAGAGAAATTTCTCATTATGTACCAATCTTTTGTTTTACTTGTTTCAATAGATCCTAATGGGAGTACAACCCCATTAGGGGAAAAACAACACCCAATATAATAGATGTATACACAAGGAAAAAAATACTTGCAAAAATTCTTAATGGGAAGTTATAACAATGGTGAAGGGTGAGAACCATTTAAGAAAAATCATAGATATGGGAATCAATATGACTATATATGTAGTAATAAAGTCCAACTGTAGCTCAGAACTAAACTTATTTTTATTTTTTCCTGATCTGCCCTTAATTATAAATATGCAGTGACTACAGAAATGTAAATGGAAAGAGCAACAATAAAATAACAATTGAAAAGCAATTCTATGAAGTATAATGACCTCAAATAAGAGATATGAGAAGGCAACTCCCCAATGTCTTTGCAGATGTGGGAGAATATGGTTGAGGAATACTGTATAGAATGTTAGATTTTTTTTCCCCATATATTGGTTCATTATGTTGACCTTTTTTTTTCTTTTTCCTCACTCTTAATTCTACTTTCTAAGGGTTATTTTCTGGAAAGGGAGGACAGAGGAAGAAATTGGGAAAAGCAGTTGATATAAAATCAAATCTATCAATAAACATTGACTTTTAAAAATATATATATAAATCCACTGAGTAAATCTGCTATAGCCATATAGCTCATATCTCCCCATTCCTACATAATGATAATGATATTATCTTCACATAATATTTATTCCATGACATTTTCTGAATGAATATCTACCTCTTGGTATATTACCAGCATCTTAGACTTTGGATGGGCAACTAGAAAGCTATTGATTCAGAATATCAAGAAAGACACATCTAAAGCCAGTGCTACAGGTTACGTTACAACTGATGGCATGGAGCAAGTCTTTTGCTGTCTTCATTCAGTTTGAGTCAGAATAATATGCTGAAAGATTCCTAAGGAAACCCACTCTCTCAGCCTGGAACACCTGCTATCATTTTGAAGTTATAAATGAACCAATGACTCATTTTATTTTTTAAAAGAAATTTTATTAATGCCTTTTGTCTTTTTATCTAGTTATTTCTGGACATACTGTCATTTCTCCCTCAAATGACCCCTCTGCCCCTTAAAAAAAACCTTTCCATTAAACAGAGGGAGGTTTTTTTCCTCTGGGGCAAGATTCATCATTACAATTACTCAATGTTCAGTTTTATTTTAGTAGTCAAGTTCCAAAGGAATGGGAGACAACTTTGAATAAGTAAAATAGGCTCAGATGATGGAAAAATGAGAATGTTAGATTGCATTAGGAATCAATTGGGTTAATTGAAGTAAGTGGCCATAGCAATGGAAGATGTGTGTGCGAAGAAAACGATGAACTTAATACAAAGTCCCAGAGATGGCATGAATGTATACAGCAACTACTGATTTATGCTGGCACTTGGCAAGGTTGAAGATAAAGAGATGTTCACAGTTGATAGATCTCACCCTTGAGCAAATGTTAAGTGCATCTTACTTAATGGGAACTCTGACATTTCTGTCGCTTTAAAAGGGGTTGGGATTTCAAGGCAAGTCCAAGAGAGGTTTTTTAATTCCTCTATGGTGCTATGCCTCCCCTCTGGTAACTGCTACCAAATGATTAGTGATGCCTAATTAGGGTAGGATAGACACAGCACATTAGACTGATCTCAGGCACAGAAAACTGAGAACAGTAGGAAAATCATTCAGTACTCACATGCTCTGAAATTGTGCACGCACAAACACATATTCATTTACAACAAAACATAGTTCATATCACTTTTTTTTCTTAAATACGCTAAGCAGCATAGTAGATAGAATGCTGTACTTGGATTCAGGAGGATGAGCTCAAATCTTGACTCAAACAAACACTTCTGTTAACTTCTATCTGCCTTCATTTCTTCATGTGTAAAATGGGGATAAGAATAGTATCTCCCTTCTAGGGTTGGGAGGATGAAATGAGATAATATATGCATAGCATTTTCCAAACCTTAAGGAATGATATAAGTATTAGTTATTATTGTTAATAAAAACTATGAAGTATTCTGATAAAAGAATGGAGTTGTACTAACATCCTCTTCAGGTGTATCATCATAGCATAGAAGTGCCCTTCAAGGCTTGTAGGCTAAGCCACCAGAACACAGTGCCTGTTAGGTCCTACCAAGATGGAAAGACTTAGAACGTGGGCTTGAAGAAAGACTGGATGTATGTTCTCCATGGACCAGCTTAGTAAACTTGGACAGGCTCTCATCAAAATGCTAGCTACTGAGAGTCAGTGGGTTTTGGCTACTCAGTGTTCAAAATACAGCAATTAAATATTTTAAAATATTGAAAAAGAAGTACAGTACCACAAAAGAAATAAAAAACCTGCTAATGACATTTGGCCTTTTTATCTCTAACTTACCAGCTTTTGTTTCTTTAAGTACTGGTTAGTTTATTTTTCTTCCCACTACCATGCTGTTAAAGGCCATTTTCATAGCTTGTGTCCCCATTTGTTTCAGATTATAAGATGGTATTTAGACTATAGGTAATAACTCCTTCCTTTTCAGCTATTCATTCTTAGCATGAAAGTCTCAAATAGCTCATAAATTGAAAGGCAACGTAACTGTACAATAGACATGCTGGACATGGGGTTAGAACACCTGCATTTGAATCTCATCTCAGGCATTAATTAGTTGTGTGACCATGGGCAAGTCACTGAAACTCAGCATCTCAGGTTCCCCGTGTGAAAAGTAGAGACAATAATACTTGTACTTCCAAGAAAATTGCTGCTCTGCTGAAATTTCACAGGATTGTCTTGATGAGAGTACTTTACAAATCTTACAACGCTTTCTAAATGTGTGCTTAAAAAAAAAGGTTGTTTTATTAAGCTCTATGAGGTTAATCACTTTCCATAGTCCTCCAAAGAATGGAAGTTCTTTAGTTTTTCTCTGTCTTCTCCTTTCTCCTCTAAGTAGTTCTGAATTTATTTATAGTGTATACCCATAATGTAGTAACTATGTATCCTGCCAGCAAGTTCTTTTTTAAAACAGATTTTTATTCGTTTTTTTTTTTGTCACCTACGTTCCACACTACTCCCAGGTATTTCTGATTGACTTATTACAGCTCTTACCAACTGGTTTCTTAAAGAACCCAGTCCTTTCTGAACCATCTGAAACCCAACACAGATCAAAAAAGATAAATGTCTTCTCCCTTCCCCACAGAGATGGTGATGAAACCTCTTTAAATCTGTCTTCAAAAACCTACACCAGAAATGCTCTAAGCTTGGATTTATAACTATAAACTCTATAAAAGAAGGCATTCTATACAAGAAGACAGCTTGTAAAAGTTTAAGCTCCTACAGGCAACTCAACTGCCAAGAAAATTGTCATTGTATTTAAATTGCAAGCAATCCTTAGCCTAGCAACAAGTAGTCAAAGATATATGTTGCAACAGAGTAGAGGGAGACTTCTTTCTTTTTCTTCTAAGTAGTACAGAAAGATAATATTTTTTCTGATTGGGAAAAGTCAATCACATGGATTTTGTATATTTTTATTATTAAGACACAGTCATGTGACTTTTTCCACTCCCTATTTCTATCATATATGTTTAACTTGTATGGTTAAGAACTGAAGCATTATGTTCACAGGATCTGGATTCAGTCTTGGGGGTTTCTCACTAATCATATTCTTTCTGGCTTAGACGCTCATCCAAAGCTTTTCCTCTGGGAACAGAATTTGACCTAATGGACCAAAAAAGAGAAATGGGTGTTTAATGCCCTTGCAAACATTCAAGATAACAACACATTGATTATAGGACAGGTTGTATTTCACTTGACTGAAAACACAACATACAAAAGATCTACAGAAATACCCATGAACCCACAAAATGACTCTCTTTCCCTCTCTGTTAGGCTGCCATTCTTTTTTTTTATTTATTAATTTATTTTTGGTTTTCAAAAATCACTTCCATGCACTTTTGAGTTTTAAATTTTTCTCCCCCTCACTCTTCCCCCCCCGACAAGACAGTGTGCAATCTGATATAGGCTCTACATAAACATTTCTATTAAACATATTTTCACATTAGTCATGTTGTAAGGAAGAATTAGAATTAATAGGAGGAACCACCAGAAAGAGGAAATAAAACAAAACAAAACAGAAGAAAAAAATAGCAAATAGTATGCTTTGATCAGCATTCAAACTCCATAGTTCTTTCTCTGGATGTCGATGGCATTTTCCATCACGAGACTTGGAGATGTCTTAGATCCTTACATTGCTGAGAAGGGCTAAGTCTATCAAAGTTAGTCATTGCACAATGTGGCTGTTACTATGTACAAAGTTCTCCTGGTTCTGCTCATTTCACTCAGCATCAGTCCAAATAAGTCTTTCCAGGTTTCTCTGAAGTACATTAGGCTGCCATTCTTAAGTGGACCATCTGCCCCCACCCCATACTGCAAAAAGAAAAAAACACTTAAAGTCCATACAGTACTCCTGACTTACAGTTCTACCCTTTACTGCACACATAACCACGCCCCACACACACACACCCTCATCAAGGGAAAGCACTAGGGAGTGCCCCTTTCCTATGGACCTGCATGATCCATTTGTTTCATGGCAGCTTTAAAGGGCAAGGTTTATTTTGGTTCATTCACATAATGGTTCTTATCCTTTGCTGTTCCTTGGAACTACTTCCTGTTTGGTCACATTAAGAGTCCTTCTGCATATGAAGGCTTACCTTCCGGAGATCAAGTCTGAATTTTTGGAGTACTCTCTTTCCTATCTGATTCTTTCCATTCTTCTACATATCTCTACACTCCCATTTTAAAACCAAATCCAACTCAGACAGTGTAAATGCACAGTGTCTAACACATAGTAGGTGCCTGATAAATGTTTATTGATTAATTGGTTGGTGTTTAAAAAATATATGGATTTTTGTTTCAAGAAGAAGCTTGGAGTCAGTGAAAGTACTATGCATTTTCTTTTCTTTTTTTTTTATGTATTTTCCCAAATGTAAATCAACTAGCTCTCATTGTGGGCCCACTGCATTGTCTGTTTATAACATTTATCATATATAATCATTGTCTGTTTTTAGTATCTATCATGTATTCTATGTGTACACACATATATTTGTGTGTGTATACATGCATATACATATATGCATATACACACAGGGGTGTGTGTGTGTGTGTGTGTGTGTGTGTGTGTGAACAAACTAGATCCATGGGCCATCCACTTAACTGCATATCATATTCTGGACAGCCAATATTCTTCAACCACTTGCTTTTTCTTGTGTGAATAGTTCTCCCTCCGGTGGCCTTATAGTGTTTAGGGGGAACACAATTCAGTCTTCAAAAAGGAAAATCTGGAAGATCTCACTATCTGGGTATGTTCTTTGAGAATGACAAAAATCTTTGGCGAGCATTCAGCTTTCTGTTTTGTGTCTTGCTTGACATCAATAATCAATTTCTCTGTTTTATGCCTCAATTAATATTAGTAATCAGAAGGTCATTGAATAAAATTATGCATTATTGAGTCCATCAAGAAATCTTTCTAATCATAATATACGCATGGAACATACCTTGTGGAAGGAAAGCACTTGAGAATGCATTTTGCTCTACTGAATCAAATGCTTTTAAAATGGTAAAAAAAAAATAAAGTACAGTAGGACTTTATATTCTCTACAACTTGCAGTTAATTGTACAACTATAAAGTATACGGGCCGCACGCTGACCCTCTGCCAGTTGTGCGCCAGTACCCA